>NC_039362.1:37337862-37637862 GCF_003573695.1 Papaver somniferum | reverse complement strand
ATATCCCATAATCAAATTGCAATATCACAAAATCATAACGATCAATACTGCAATAACATCATCCTCCAAATATTTTTAGAATTTAAAAACAAATAAACCTAAAAAATAACAGAAGAAGATGAAAACAAAAATAGCTATGTGTAGTCACAATCATCGCTATTCAAAACACTAGTTATTCTTCCAACTAATCCAAAAAGAAGACATACTAGGCAATAATGAACTTAGTTTTCCTTGATGATTTCATACCTCTGAAATTGTCCATCAAAGTAGGAGTCACTGATATCCTTGACCCTGTTGACCGTAGAGACACCATGTTCAAAAGTTAGAACGTTTACTTTCCGATCGATGGTGCGAGCATAATGACGAGCCTTTGCACACTCAAGGATAACTTTCTTCTGATTTCTGATCAAGATATTCTGAGTACCAAGGATTTTCTCTTGTCCATTAATAAGCTGGTTTATCTGCAATTTAAGGTTAGCCAGTTCAATCTTAACTTCATTCTGAGTACGAATCAGATCCTTGGTAGATTCACCAATCCAATTTTTATACTCTTTTATTTCAAGCATCTTCTTCCGTATAAACTCTTGACCAGAATCACATCCTTTGATATCATCCTCAACCATAGGGGTAACTTCATCTTTGGGAACCGATTCCATGGAGTTCCTTTCATAAGAATAAAGAACCACATATAAGACTTATATATGTTCGTGAGTACCCTAGATGGAAACTCTAAAGTTTCTTGAGGAGACATGGACGTTCGTGGGCCAGACAAAGAACAAATGGCCCAAAATAGGAAAACTGCATACCATGTTGCTTTTAAAGATTCTCTATCTCCAAACGATCAGAGTGACAAAAGAAAGAAGTACTAACAACAAAACATCATAAGATAAACAAACTGGAGAAAAACATCACAATACTTGAGCATCTCACAAATCCTCATTCTTGTATCTCTCAAGTTAGACACAAGAATAAACATTCTGCTATTAGGTAGCATAGGGAGACATAGTCTCACCATAGGTTCTGAGAGAATAACAATTATTTCCTCCAGGATATCTGAATTTAGCATTTCTTGTCCTTCCTTGGCAGTTTCCAGAAACGAGAGAATGTCTCACAGTCCTTCTGGGAATCACAGGTGAGGAAACTTTCTCATAACAAAGTCTAGGACCTCTAGAAATAGGTTCTAGGGGATTTTCCGAAATTGGACTCCACACACTAGACTTAGATTTATCAGATTTGTTCTTATAAGCACAGGACATACTTTCATTGGTAGCACGAGAATTTACAAATTTCCTATAATGATTTCTAGGAGAGAGATCATTTTTATAAGATTATGGTTTCCTGTCAAAGGGACCTTCACTGTAGCAGTTGTCCGACTATTTACTCCATTGACAGTAGAAAGAAGCAATTTGTGAAGTTCATAAACACGTTTTTTTCTAGCAAAATAATGGATAACATAGTGATTTCCTTTTCCACAGAAGGTACATATTCGTGGAGGAGAAGCAACAACTGGTACTTGTTTAAACTTCATAGCCACCGGAGAAGATTGTAAGTTATGAAAACTTTTCTTGACACAACCTTCATCTGGAGAAAATTTCATTCTGTACAGTAACTCATGAGAATTAGTTTGTGCAGAAGAATTTCTTGTTAAGGCATAGTTTTCCTTTTCCAAGGATTTACATTATCCATGGGCTAGAGCAAGTGATGCTTCAAGTTTCTCTTTCTCAACACGAAGTCTGTCTAGATCAGATGAATGCGTCTTGATCAAACAATTTTCTCTAATTGATCCTTCTTTAACCATCTTTTCAAGATCACAAATCTTTTCACGTTGTAGATTGTTTTCTTGAAGAAGTTTCTCAATTTCCTTAGAGAACGACCCTATAATGTTGTAGAGTACTTGTTCACGATAAATAGACCTCTCGAATTCATCAATGAGCTGTACATGATCCTTGAGATCAACAAACTCTGTAGAATTTTTTGTAATTCTGGTAAGCTCCAATTCAGCTTTAGCCATTATGTCCAATGTCTTATTGGAGGAACAATGGCTGACACAAGATGAGACAGTCTTCCTACCTCGGGATTCGGAAGAATCAACTAAGGAGTGATCCTTTGAGGTATTTCCGAGACACTTGACAAAGTTGACAGCTTTATGAGGCATTTTGGTATGCGTATGAGATTCTGCCCACAGACTCAGATTGCCACAAACACAAACTTATAAGGTATTTAACGTGTTTGCCTGCTCTGATACCAATTGACAAAAAGGGGTCTAACAACAACACCCAATATTTCACTTAGCAATCTATATGGAATAACTCCGAAATACTTTGCTAGAGAATCAACAAGACAGACAGACTCAATCTAGATAAAAGTATCTCAAGGAGTTAATATCTCTCTCTTGATTTGATTTTTACTCAAGCTAAAATCAATAGCGAGTATTTATCAAATACAAGGAATAACTTGGACGGTACCAAAGACCAATGTCCAAGGATCAATCAATATCAATCAACAACCAAAGGTTGGATTTCCAATTGATGATCACGAACGCACAACCTGTATTATTTCAATTATATAAAATATAATGCGGAAAACAAATAGCACATATACCAGAAGTTTTGTTAATGAGAAAACCGCAAATGCAGAAAAACCCCGGGACTTTGTCCAGATTGAATACACACTGTATTAAGCCGCTACAGACACTAACCTACTCCAAGCTAACTTCGGACTGGGCTATAGTTGAACCCCAATCAGTCTCCCACCGATCCAAGGTACAGTTGTACTCCTACGCCTCTGATCCCAGCAGGATACTGCGCACTTGATTCCATTAGCTGATCTCACCCACAACCAAGAGTTGCTGCAACCCAAAATCGCAGACTTGATAATAAACAAATCTGTCTCACACAGAAAAGTGTATCAAAGGATTAATATGTCTCCCACAGATAAACCCTAGGTTTATTCCGTCTTAAGATATGAAATCAAGATGAACAGAAACCAATTGATAATCCGGTCTTATATTCCCGAAGAACAGCCTAGATTAATCAATCACCTCTCTACAATCCTTCCTGAATACACAGGTGGTTTGTCGAGGAATCACAAACAGTGAGACGAAGATGTTTGTGACTTCTTTATCTTGCCTATCAGAGAACTCTCACGATATCAAGCCAATCAAAGATTGTACTCGTATGATAGAAGATGCAAGATCAGATCACACAACTACGATAAAAAGTAATATCGGTCTGGCTTCACAATTCCAATGAAGTCTTTAAGTCGTTAACCTGGTTTTAGAGAAGAAAACCAAATGTTAAAGGAGAATCGACTCTAGCGAGCGCACTAGTATCAAACAGACGTGTGGGGATTAGTTTTGCACAATGCTAGATGTCTCCTTTATATAGCCTTCAAATCAGGGTTTTTCCTTAGTTACAAAGCAATTTATATTCACCGTTAGATGAAAACCTGATTTAGATTCAAGCTAATATTTCTCAACCGTTAGATCGAAAACTTAGCTTGTCACACACACTTGGGTAGACGTTTATTGGGTTTGTCAAAACCATGCCTAAACGTGTACGTGTATGTTGGTTCAACATAGTAACCCAAAAGGTTAACCATATGAGCATTTCATATTAACCTTGTTCTTCGTCACCATAACTAGTTCAATTGACTCAAATGAACTAGTTAAAGAGTTGTTCAATTGCTATGAGATCTAATGTAACTACACAAGACACAATTGAAAAAAAGATGATTCGATTCGATTGAATCGGCTCATGAACTTTATATCCACGGTTTTCATAAAGCATTCCTTAGTAATTTAAGTTTCATGTTCAGAGCACATCTTTAGATCATAACCTCTTAAGCTCACAAACAAGATCGCGGACTTAAGACAACCGGTGGAGTTTTCCAAACTCAGCAGAAAATATCGGCAAAGAGACTTTCGCCAGTTCGCGGACTTACACACAAACATGTTTTTGGAAAATCCCAGCAGAAATTCTCGGTACAAGAACTTCCGTCAGTTCGCGGACTTGGCAAAGCCAATTCCTCCGGTTTCTCTCAATCAACAAAGTTCGAAAACTTCGGATTAAGGAATACATGGTTATGTAATCTAAACTCTCATTCCAATCATTGAGACATTCTCAGAGGATGTTATATAGCCGTTATTCACAGACTGTTTCGCGTCAGATCAATTCTCAAAGTAATTGAAACTTTGCATGACTTTCGTCACTAGATGAAGATAAACTTGATCAAAGCGAAACGCTTTACCAACACATGATTTCGAGATATATTCTCGGCTCGAAATATCAAATGTGTATGATCCAGTCTATATAGCATACGACTTTTGTCTCATAAGAAGTAGGATATAAAAGAGATAGATTTTTGAGTGATTGATAAGTTCAAGTCCCCACATACCTTTTTGTTGATGAAGTTCCACGGTTCCTTGAGTAGATCTTCGTCGTTGTATGATGAATCGCCATGAAGTCCTTGAGCTCAACTACACTTTTCTATCCTAGTCCGAGACTTAGCTATATAGGCTAGAAATCAAGACTCATAGTTTTGATCACTAACATTGACAAACACGCTTGAGATAGCAATGCATGCGAGGTCGACCGAGCTATACTCTAACAATTATTATTTCCATCATCTCATGGAAATTCCTTAACCTTATGAAACTCCTCAATTTTATGGTATTTCCTTCACATCAAGGAAATTACATAAAATTGGGAAAGGTGTCACAGGACCGGGCTTGCTAGCCGGCCGGCCATGCCCTAGCCGTGGCCGGTCCCACACCTTGTAATCCCTTATTTTATTATTATTTCCATCATCTCATGGAAATTCCTCAGTTTCCGCAAAAACTCTGAAATTCTTCATATATTCTCAAATAAATGCTCAAATGCACGCCAAGAAATATTAAAATTCTCAGGACTGAGACACGAACACTTTGGTGACATGAGCATATTACCTTGACCGACTAAGGTTGGCTCTTTGTCTTGCAAGAGGCCGGTCCCATACTTTCTCATCATTTGACCTAATTTGTTCACATTAGGTTCAAACTCTTCCAAACAATTTGGAATTTCATAAAACGATCGTCAGTCAATCCCATGACCGACCAGAGCCGGTTTCATGACCCCTTGGTCGGTCCTTCATCTCTTCATAATTTATTAGGTTTTATCACCTAAGGATCAAACGAACATTATTTTAATAAATGATTAAACCAGCATTTAATCATCTTTTCACCAACTGGTCTTCAAGAGACTTTGGTAATTTGCTCACTAGAGCATCTGGGCGTTACATGGTCGACTCATAATACCATGTAGCCGGTCCCTCCTTCACTCCATGGTTGATTTTCAATAAATCATCAATTAATCAGCAATTGATCAGAATTAGGGTTTCGAATCCAAAGCTCTGCAAAACATAATTCTGAGCAGATTCAAATACTAATAATTTTACGTTGATTCCGTGCATTAACATTTTAATTATCATACTCGGTTCAGTTGCCAGTATTTTAAATTAATATTTTATTTGGTCATGTTACCAATAATTCATTAAACGAGCAATATTCGCTCAAATGAGCAATATTTGCTCAGACTAAGGAATATTGGTTCAACCATCAATATTCAACAATCCGTGAGCAATATTTGCTCACCTTAACTATCAACATTTACTCGAGAATTATACCTCTGTCTCAAGAGACACGTTCGATTCATGAGTCTTAGAACATTTTCAAATCACGTTCGACTCAGCAATACAAGGACTTATCGTCCCATGAGGTCAGCAACTAACTAATTAAACACACGTCTGCCTAGAAGACTCCACAATCACGAGATATCAATCATGTCACATGGGGGGATATTAACTAGGGTTTTGGTCTAGCGGTCTACGGCACGTGTGTTCATACACACGATGAGAATGTGAGCAGTTGGAGGAGTTAGCAAAGTAGTTGATGGAAAATCTACCAAGTCTCCGCACGATGAGCAACTGGTTTTAACACGATTTCCACTTCCCCACTCTTTGAATCCAGCAACTGTCACACTTCATGGGATCAAGGTGCTTTACAATTATAGCAATATAAATAAGTCTCTGAATCATGATTGAAACAACATATAATTTTTCGTAAAACAAGAGCACACGAACTCATCGTCTGAAAAAATTACTCTCAACAGAGCAAATTCAATCAATCAGAAGTTATTTTATTTCTTCACGCAGAATACACAACACGCCTACAATTTCGATCACCATTGATCTCACACATTTCTCTGCTTCCTTCCTACAGATCGACCCATCCTCTCTTGTGACCGAATTGACTCTGGAACGGACATTTTCTTGGTTTAGGCCGGAGTCCTAAAGATTGATCTCTCGAATTCAAAGCACTCCCTCTTGTAGTGCATCTGTGTGAGGTTAGACAGTTCGCTCGGTTCAAGGAGTTTCCTCCACACGGTCGTCTCCTCAATTCCTTAAAAACCAGCAACTCGGTTTTCCCCATCTACAGATTGGCGACCACGGAGATCATTATATCGGTTGCAATCTCAGTTCTCACAAAGATGGTCGGTCTTAGGTATGGTTCAATTACCAATCCGGGTTCAATGCCCGACCCTAATATCGCAAGCTCTAGTGGTACTTCCAACACCACTCTTCTGGCACAACCTGCCACTGCCACTCCTCCAGCGCAACCTGCCACTACTACTCCTCCAAGCACTGGTACTCCAGTAATCATCCCTGTAAGTGACGGCACTGGCACCATCAATAATCCACTCTTCGGTCGGTCTCCATAAGAAATCAGAGAAAATCCGCCTACCATAGGCGATCTCATGAAGGTGCAAGAAACTCTTGCTAAGAATCATACTGACATGGCTGCCACTCAGAAAGAATTATGCAATTATCTCAAGACTCTTACAGACAAGATGTCAGAGAAAACTCAGGAGAAAGGAAAATCTAAGGAAAAATCTTCAGACGTTGATCCCGAGGTCACTTCAGTACATGTAGTAGATGACGAAGAAGTTCCTAAAGATAAAGCTGCAGACGATCCGCAAGCGAAGGAACAATCCAGTTTCATCACCCGTGAAGACCTGGAACGCCTTTTGGAGGATCGTGGAAAAGACAACACGCCTTCTTCCATCGTCACCAACCTCCATACCCTGCTGCTATGCAAAGGAATCCTCTGCCAAAAAGTTACACCTCTCCAACATTCACCCTTTATGATAGAACAGGCAATGCTCGAGAACATGTTTCTCGATTTCTGGAGGCATTGGGTGATCATGAGCACAACCATACTGTTCGTCTGAAGGAATTTTCAAAGTCTCCTAAAGGAAGGGATATACCTGGTACAACAACATTGCACCAGGAAGTATCAAAAGTTGGGGAGAAATGGTTAATGCTTTCTACAGAAAGTATTTCTTCGTTTCAGAGAAAATCACCATCTCTGATCTCGGAAGGATGTTTCAAAGGAGCAACGAACATCCTAACGATTATGTGAAAAGGTTTAGAATTCAAACTTTGGACTTACATGATCTGAATGTCACAGAACAAAAACTCGTGGACTTGTGCATCAATGGAATGATTCCAGTTTACAGAGCTTTATTGGAAAATCTCAGGTTCCATACTTTCTCAGAACTTCATGAACCGGATAAGAGATCAACAACTACTGCACCTACTTTATTGGAGAGATCTAAGACTACAAAATCTGAAGAACCGCGAGAAACTCGAGGTAGCAGACGTTTGATCAACAAACAGTACAACCTCCAACCTTCCACAAATGTTGTTGCAAAAGGGAGCAAACGAAAAGTCGAGTAACAGCGCAAGCATACTTCTCCGACCCCTTCGAAAGCACAAAGAAAAGATAATCAAACTCGAGATGCACAAGCTCCTACCCAGCACGCAGGAGCTGAACAAGAAGCACCTAATTTTCCTTCTCCTATCGAAGAGGTGATTGAATTATTAGATGTCTAGGTTCAAGACGGTGCAATCAAGTTACCATATGTCAAGAAAGAACCAACTGAAGAAGACATGAAAAATCCTCGTTACTGTCGCTTTCATAGGTTCGTCAACCATCCCACAAGGGATTGCAGGACCTTGTAACGCATCTTCCAAGAGAAATTTGAATCAGGAGAACTTAGCTTGGGTACTGAACGAGTGCACAGAGACCCTCTCCCGATCAAAACTTTCACTTTCTCTGAACCACCCGTTAAGGAAGCAGTTCAATCTTTAATCGAGCGTGCCTGCGAATTGCTGTATATATTAAAGGCTCAAAGGAAAGACATATTTGTTGCATTGAACCATATCGTGTCAGAAAATCGTTTATTGATTCAGGAGACACTTCCTGAGCCTTCAGCAGCAAATGAAGAAATGTACGACTGGGGACTTCTCACCACAGTCCATCTCAAAGGAAACAAGTTCAAACGAGCACTGATAGATGTTAGAACTGCTGTCAATATTATCCCTCTGAAGACTCTCAGAGTTGTCGGTATCACACGACAAGAAGCCATTCATGCTCCAGTATCAATTATGGATCATGAAGGGACGCTCAGAGATGCTTATGGCCACATTACTCTCAAAGTGAACATAAACTCAACCTGGACAGAAACAAAATTTTACATAATTCGAGAATATCCAGGATATGATATGATCCTTGGACGTACGTGGATTCATGCTGGAAAGGTAACCCCAACGCCTTCAATTGTACATTTCTCTGTTGAAGAAATCTCTGATTCGGAAGAAGAAAAAGAGGATATTTCACCGTTCGAGTATCTGAAGGAGGTCAAAGCCTTGACAGAGCTGACACAAAATCCTGAAGAAAATGCAAATACTTTCATCAAAAGATTTCGTACTCAGGCAAGTCTTGTTCCTCCTCATATGTCCATATTATCAGTTTTCAAACATGCTTATTTGGTCCAAGGGCTTTACTCCACCAAAAACTTAGCTATTGCAAAACGCTATGAATGGATAACCTCGCCTCAGCAATATTTCACTAAGTGGCTGGACGCGGAACCTCTCCAAATCGAGCACCTCACTAATACAGTCATTGCTGAGATAATGGCTGGATTCGACAAACAGTATCCCAAATATTCTCCTTTGCACGAGTGTCCATATATGCCGCAAGGTTGGAAGACTTAAACAACATGGAATTCCACTGCATGAAGAATTCCAAACCAACAGAAGATATTTAGGGCACGAACGATCAAGCCTAACAAATTCCAGGAAGGAGATTTAGTTCCCAAAGCAACTAAGCGTAACTTTCATTCTGCAAAGAACTCCAACTGGGAAGGACCTTTTATGATCTCTAAGTCTTTTACTGGTTGATACTACAAATTAATCAACATGTACAACAAGGAAAGTGTGGCTGTAATACACGAGAATTGGCTCAAGGCCTTTGACGTTTAAGGATTTGGATATTCGAGGTATTGGACGTTCACAGCATGAACGCCCAACATATTTGGCATTTAGGATTTTCTTTCATTGTATTTCAATTCTTCCAAAATGTATGCAATACTTGCATTCAGTAATTTAAATCCAGCAATTTATCAAAATTCAGTCTACTTAAAGAAAATCTCTATCAAATCCAAAGAAAATCCTCAATCATCTACTTATCCAAAACCAAAAATAAAACCTCGAATTTCTCAGAAGTTCAGAAGTTCAAGAGGTTATGAAAAGAAATCAAAGAAAATCAGCAAAGAAAATCAGCAAAGAAAGACTGTTTCTCCTCTGCATCCTTCAAAACTTGTAAGGCCGCATTCTACATGTTCAGCTCTTCAGTTAGCCTGGCAATCTTTTCTTCCTTCTCCATCACAACATCATTGGGAAAGGGTATGTTATTCTCACATGAGTCCTTAATAGCATTTATCTTCTTACGAAGCCACTTCATGTTGAAGCCAAGTCTCTCAGAATTCTCCAAGTTGAACTCCCAATCAAAGAGTACATATGGAGTTACAGTATTTCTGGCCCTAGCGCATATATCACTTACAACACGCAAGATAACACTTACTTGCAAAGTTAAAGAATAAGCACGCTTGGGATCTCTGGTAACGATGATATGACCAAATTTCCTCCATATCTTCTCGTACAAGTCGGCATATCCAATAGGAACATTGAATCCACCAACCAGTTCGCGGTATGGGAGTGATGCATCAAATGGAGGGTCAAAATCAATCCCTGCACTCGGGTATTCATGCACCACTATACGATTCTCAATTACTGGAGCAACTTCTACAGTCATGACAACAGTTTCTTCAATTTCTTCTACTCGTGGTTCGGCTTCTTCTGCCACTGAAGCAACAACAATTGAGGTCTCAGTCTCTTTAAAAATATCAACAACAACTCCCTCACGACTTTGAAGTGCAGAGATTGTCGTTTATTCATCAATAACCTCAGGGTTGCTCAGTTCATCATTATTGGCTCCTTCATTCTCAACTTCAGTATGTGACGCCTAATACGAAGATTACATGAGATTAGAGTCATCCAAGCATGAAACCGAAGGAAATCATAAAATTTGGCATGAATGTGAACTAATGATATTTAAGTTCTTCATTTTACATGCTAGACATCAACAAATAACGTGAAAGACATAAAAACACGTTTTACAACAAGCTCGTCTGAGAGGGTTTTACACTGCCTTGTACAAAACGACGAACTGGGAGAAATTGGTGAAGAATCTAAGGTTGAATTATATACCATTCTCTTTGTATGGATGTTATCTACAACATATCAAAATTTCATATCAATTGGATAAACGAGAAAAAAGATCAAGAAATTGGTTAAAAAGACCAAAATTAACAATTCCTGGGTGAAAAGGACATTTAGATTTTGATATTATTTAAATGGACAAAAATTTAAAAATAGTCAGGATGCAAACAGTTTCATCCTGCCCATTTTCAAATACTTTTTCTTATTTTTAATTTACATCAGGATGCATCCAGTTTCATCCTTGCTATTTTTTAAGTTTAAATCAGGATGAATCCAGTTTCATCCTTGCTATTTTTTTGGTGTCCATTTCACCCATAAAAATGTTTACTCATCCATTTGAACCATGTTTTAAATATATTTGGACAAATGACCCATTTTCCGCAAAAAGATGTGGTCAAAACATTGGACTACATGACAGCTGAAAATTTTCTGGAAGTCTCCTAGAAGTTTACTGTTTCGCTGATTTCGGCCCCTAAACGTGCTCAAAATTCTAAAATATTCTTTGATAAAGCTTGGAAATTTCCTGGGGATAAGGATACATGGGTAGATTGCGAAAATCTGACATCGTATGAAGATTCTACGGCATTTTTGCTGAAAGGCTGAATTCTGAAATTTCTGGTGACGTATTTCAGCAAAACTTTTCGTATATTCACATGAGTTCTCATTCATTCATTCATAAATCAAGAAATTTATACTTCTATGGATAAAATGCAAGAGAAATACTTACTTGGGTGGTCTCTGAAGCGTTCAAAGAACCTGAATTGCTCGTATCAACATCAAGAGCACCATTGCTTTCATTCGGTTTTGAGCTCTGGGAATTTTCTTTATCGCCATTTTTCGAAGATGAACGAACATCACCAGTAAGCTCCACTTCCATGGCGACATCCTCCTGGATATATTCTCAACAATTAGAATTTTTTCTATAAAGCATCACGATTAGTTATACAAAGAAATACTTACGGGCTCTTCTTCATCACTCAAGTCAGAAACTGTTTTCCCAGCAGAGAACTGAAGACCGTTGATACTCGATGGAGTGAAATTCTGCAACGGAATAACAAATATTGGTTTTCTGATCCTAATAATGCGGATGAGAAGAAGTCACAGCAAAAGAAGTACTGACAACTCACTAAAGAAACAACTGGGGACTTTATGGTGTTAGGTAACAACTTATAATTTTTTCTCCTGCCTTCTCCGCCATAAATAATCGCTTCAGTTTCTGAGAAGTCTACATGGATTTGAGGTCTTACATTACGACCGTCCGGTGGTAAAATTTGATGCAATGATTAGAATACAATTATCATAATTTTATGAAGATTATACAAAGGTACATACCTGAGAACATTCTGGAGACGATTTTCTCTTATCACCACCAGAGAGATGCTTCAACATTGGTCGAGTAGAAATCATCTCAACAAAACGAAGATCTTTCACCGGAGACTGACCAATCATCACGAAATCATGTAACCGCTCAAGTTGTTGATTCCAAAAATCTATATAACCTGGAGTTACATACGTAATTCTCTCAGAGAAAGGGAACCAGTAATCGCTTCCTTCCACATGCGTACGGTCTAAATGGGTCCTAAGTTGCTCGACCGATGGTTTCCTTCTTCGAAAAGTCGGAACACACTGATCCATACCCATTTTTCGAGATGCCTTATCAATGTTATATTCCTCCACTGAAAGTTTTCCATATATCGTTGATAACAAGTGACCAGGGGTGCAACTCAATATAAAAGATCTCTCGCCATCACTCAGACCTGCACCAGACGCTAAATTCATACTCTCTTCAGTATTGAAAGTTGTCAGCTGAGAAATATAAGAAGGAATTGACACCCATGGGCGAAAATCAAACTCAGATTCATTATCTAACACATCAATGAGACGTGTCTTAAACCGAGGATGCTTTGTAGACCAGCGCATAATCATGGCATTATCTTTCTTAGAGAAAATATGATGAGCATCAGCATTCGGTTCTTGCAAGAAAGTACGTGGAATAGGTGTGTAATTATTGAAATGTTCCCATATCAAATCTTGAAGAAACATCGTATTTGCATAGCATTCGATCTTCATAAAGCCATTCGATACAATGGAGTCTGTAATCAAGGAGTCTAAGTTAGAGTACAAAGAACCCAAGAATAGGCTACCTATTGGAAGTTGCTCACCTTGAGCCATCTTGATAGCAAAGGGAATCACGAACGGCTTCAACAAATTTCCATTATCTTCAAATATGCCTCTGGACATCCATAAACATAAGAAAGTAGCAATGGATAACATAACGTCAAAGGGACTATCGATGGCCTCATCTCTTGGCCACCAGCGTGTTAACCAGTGAGCATAACAACCTTTGCTGCCGGACACCTTATTAATCTCCTCCATTGCAGCTGTCAAGATGTTAGAAACTGCCGTCTCCTCAGCTGAAAGACCCTCAGGGAGATTGCTTGTGATTGGGAGATGCAACAAAGCAACTACATCCTATAAGGTGATGGTAAATTCTCCCCATCTGCATATGAAGGTATGGGTCGGAATGCACCAACGAGCAAGTAGAGCCACTATACCTCGCACATCATGAAAAATAAAAAAGTCTCCATATGCTTGAATAACTCTTGTTACTTGTGCCTGATTCAACATAGCTCTAACGCGAGGGAAACCCAGCATATGTCTCGCCCATCCAGAGAATTTCTCTAAAGGTAGTCAAGAAAGCTTAAATTCTATGATTGATGCAAGGAAAAGTCCTCATTCAAGACAAAATCGGATCACTGTCATAGGAGTCACCAATTTCTTTTGAGTAACACTTCTGAGATTTATCATAAGAAGATACGCTGGGGTTTTGAGACGTTTTTCGGTTTCCTGCTGAACCTCAAAAAAGCATCATTTATATTCGGAACATTCTTGATTCCAGGTGTCTCTTCTTCTTCTTCACCAATAGAAGTCTCATCCATGCATGTATCATCTCTGGAGACATCATTCTCTTGAGAGTCAGACATCCTTGCGAAGTAGCTGTAACATGCACACAATACTCTACTTCAGTATATCATCCATATAAGATGCAAACTTCGACAAGATGATGGAACTATGCACACGGCAAAAAATCTACGAAAATGGTAATTCTTAACTCTTACCTTTTTACGATTCCACTAACATTAGTGATTGTAATGAAAGAGTTAACACTTCAAAACTTGCTCGTTTCTTCGAAATCTACAAAAGACGAGCGAAACTCAGGTTTTCATAAAATCATGAACACTTCTACCGTGTGAACATTCACCGTAGAATTATGAAAACTAAGCAATATTTCATTATAAATAATTGTTTACTTTAAATATTACTCAAAATCATCTTTGATTTTCAAAATATATTTATATATATATATATATATATATATATAAAAACGTGAATTATTCACGTAATATATATATAACGTGAATCAAAAGTTCCATCATAAATAAAATTAGGATTCCCTTTTATATCAAATTTTATTTCCAAAACCTAATTTCACAAGGATTTCCTTTCTTGGGCCCGAACCCGCGAATCCTAAACCGACCAAGGTTCCATCATCGAATCAGTGGTTCTACACCAATTTATGCTCGTTAAGTGGCGCTCTATTATGCCACGGGGATCTTCGTTCAAGCCGTGGTTTGCTCATGCAATCGAAAATACGGTAACATGTTATATTATGACTAAGTTCAACTACTGTAGATGGGGGAAAACGATTTGCTGGTTTTTAAGGAATTGAGTAGACGACCGTATGGAGGAGACTCCTCGAACCGAGCGAAATGTTAAACCTCACACAGATGCACCGCTGCAAAGGGGGTGCTTTATATTCGAGAGATCAATCTGTAGTACTCCGGCCTAAATCAAGACAATGACCGTTCCAGAGTAAATTCGGTCACAAGAGAGGATGGGTTGATCTGTAGGAAGAAAGCTGAGAAATGTGTGATATCAATGGTGATCGAGATTGTGGGTGTGTGAATTCTGAATATGATAAGCTCTGAATGATTGAAATTGCTCAATTGAGAATAGTTGCTCAATTGATGAGTTGATGATCTCGTGTTGTCGATGAGACGTGAGATTTATGATAATATTGATGCTGATGATTCAATCATGATTCAGAGACTTATTTATATTGCTGGAATTTTAGACATCATGATTCCATGAAGTGTGACAGTTGATGGAATCAAGGAGTGGGGAAGTGGAGATCGTGTTTGAAACCAGTTGCTCAACGTGTGGATACTTGGTCTATTTTCCACCCACTACCCCGTGAATTCCTTCAACTGATTGCACGACTTGCTCACATTCCATCGTGTGTTTGAACACACGTGGCGTAGACCACCAGACCAAAACCCTAAGTGATATCCCCCCAAGTGACACGATTGACGTCTCGTGGTTTGTTAGTCAATTGATGACTTCGTGGTTTGATGGGACGATGAGTCCATGTAGTTATTGAGTTGAACATCATGTTTTGAAACTCATGAATTGAACATGTCATGAGACAGAGGTATAGTTTTTATAATAAAGTGAGCAAGTATTGCTCATTCGATGTATCGTTGAATACTGATTGTTGAACCAATATTCCTTGGTTTGAGCAAATATTTATCATCTGAGCAAGTGTTGCTCATGTGATGAATTGTTGAATATTTGATCGTCTGAGCATGTGTTGCTCATCTGATGGCTTATTGGCAGCGTACCAAAAATATTAATTAGAACATTGGTGTAGAACCGAGCATAATTAATAAAATTAATGACCATGAGGCCGACGTAAAATTATTAAGGTTGGAATCTGGAATGATGATCCTTGGATTCAGAAACCCTAATTTGATCAATTGATGATCAATTCATGGTTCTTCAGAAGTTTAACCATGGGACGAAGGATGGAGCGACTACATGGGACCGTGAATCAACCATGTAGTGTCCATATGCTCATGTGAGCAAATACGAAGAACTCCTGAAGAGTTGACGATTTGTTGGTGGAAGAATGATTAAATGCTGGCTTAATCAATTATTCAAAATACTCGTCTGAGCCTTAGGTGAGAAAACCTAATTAATTATGATGAGGAGAGGGACCGACCATGGAGTCATGAAACCGGCCCTGGGTTGTCACCTGACCGCCTGACGATCACTTCATGAAAATCCAAAGTGTTTGGAAGAGTTTTGGACCTAATACGAGCAATTGTGCAAATTAGGTCAAAACTGTGAAAATTGATGGGACCGGCTTCCGTGAGCCAAAGAGCCAATCTTGGTCGGTCAAGATAGCGTGATCGTGTCCCCAAGTCATCCGCGTCTCAGTCCTGAGAATTTTGATATTTACTTGCGTGCAATTGAGCATCTATTCGAGAAAATATGCCAAAATTAGGGTTTCGACGAAACTGAGGAAAACACCATGATATGTTGAAAAATAAATATAAAATAAGGAATGAGGAGGCGTGGGACCGTCGTGGTCAAGGAATGGTCGTCCGGTCGTGACCACGGTCACGTGGTGCCTTTTCCTTAATTTTATAATATTTTGATGATTTTATGAAAAGTTCATGAATTTTGAGAAATTTGATGAATTTAGGGAGTTTCCATGAATTGAAGGAGTTTTCATGAGTTCATGGAAGTAAAATATTAAAATAATAAAAACATGGGCGTGTGGGACCATGGAGGCATGGCCGGCCGTCTATGGACCGGTCCCACGAGTTTTTCATAATTTTTTAAATATTTTTTAGGTATTTTTGATGATTTGAGAGAATTTTTCCTAATTTGAGAGAAATACCATAAAATCAAGGAATTTGATGAATTCAAGGAAAAATAGGATAAATAATAATAAAATAATAAAGCAAAGGGCGTGTGGGACCGGCTAGGGCATGGCCGGCCGACTAGTGGCCCGGTCCCACAAGTTTTTCATTATTTTATTTTATTTATTATTATATGATGTTTTGTGCAAATAATAAGGAACCGTGGGGTGTGGGGCCGGTTGGGACTAAGGCATGGCCGGTTGGCCAATGGTCACGCCCCACATTCCTTTCCTTAATTTTATATTATTTTTTATGGATTTATGGAAGTACCATGAAACCGAGGAGTTTCCTCGAGACGAAAGAGATTTGATAAAATGAGAGAATTTTCATCAAATCATGGAAAATAATAAAAATGCATTAAAAATATAAAACTGGCGTGGGATTGACCACGAACGGTCGGTCGGTCGTGTGTCCATGCTCCCAGCGCCCTGGTCAATATTTTTAATTATTTAATATTTTCTTCTCTATTTTGCATAGGTTCATCGTTTCGTTGTATTTTTGAAATACTCGTTCGTGCGGTGACTGTTAGTGTATCGTCGTTGAATACACCTTCACCATTTGAATCGGGGATTACTTAGAGGTAGCTCAGACGCCCGGTTGTTGATTATTTATTACTAATTGTGGAATTCGGTGGAGAATAATTCACAAAACTGAGCAATAAGATGTTTATTATTAATTCATAAGATCAGCAAAGGATTCAACTACGAATTCAGAATAATAAAGTGAGCATTACCATTCCGTGGGATCGTAGATTCGACCATAGAATCAGAGTAATTAAGATTTATCAATTACCATTTATGAGACCAGTTGTGGATTCGATCATGAAATCGGAGTAATGAGATAATATAGTTATTGTTATTCTATGAGATCAAGTTGTGGATTCGATCATAGAATCAGAACAATTGTTTATTGTCATTCCATGGGATCAGTCGTGGATTCG
Organism: Papaver somniferum; assembly: GCF_003573695.1. NCBI lineage: Eukaryota > Viridiplantae > Streptophyta > Magnoliopsida > Ranunculales > Papaveraceae > Papaver > Papaver somniferum. Next base: position 37,620,495 of record NC_039362.1, on the reverse strand, counting down.
ACCATGGAATATGAGCAATTGTTATTGCCATTCCATGGGACCAGTCGTTGATTCGACCATGGAATAGGATCAATTTTTATTGCCATTCCATGGGACCAGTCGTGGATTCGACCATGGAATAGGAGCAATTGTTATTGCCATTCCATGGGACCAGTCGTGGATTCGACCATGGAATATGAGCAATTGTAATTAGGAATAATTAACTTTGTGGCTCTATACTAGCAGAGCAAGCTGTCTAGGAGTATTAATTATCCCGATATGAGCTTGTCGGTAAGTCATATCCTTTATATAGTCAGGGTAAACTCGTTGTTTGTTCCTGAAGACATTATCGCTCTATACTAGCAGAGCAAGCTGTCTAGGAGCCGTCCATCTCGTGATACTATATAGAAATAATCACTGATAGTATTCAGTATTTATGAGATATGTTGTTGTCCAGTCGTGAGACTACATATCTACATGTACTCTGAGAGAAAGTACTCTCCGTTCAGAATTCGATGAGAGACCCGTGTCTCAATACTCACGTCTGATTGATGGATCAGAGCTTCGTATAATTATGAGTTCACGATTTTAGCCCTTGTCGAAAATCCACCATCTACAACTACTTATTTTTCGTCGGTAACTGTAACAAGAAAATCACCATCCAGTGATGACTGAGGAACATGACTGTCCCTCACTAAGCAGGAGTTTAGCCCTTGTCGAAAATCCACCATCTACAACTACTTATTTTTCGTCGGTAACTGTAACAAGAAAATCACTATCCATTGATGACTGAGTTCACGATTTTATCCCTTATCGAAAATCCACCATCTACAATTACTTATTTTTCTTCGGTAACTTTAACAAGAAAATCACCATCCAGTGATGACTGGGGAACATGACTGTCCCTCACTAAGCAGGGGACTTAATGTCAATGGTGGATTTTCGACTAGGGCTAAAATCGTAAAACCATAATTACACATGCTCCTGATCCAGCAATCAGATGAGTATTGAGGCTCATGTCTCTCATCGAAGCATGAAATCTCATGCCACAAGAATCTCTGACTAAGAATACTGTCTCCCAAAGTGTATGTAGATGTGTAGTCTCTCAGCTGAGGCAACTGCATATCTTATGAATACTGAGCAATTTCAGTAATTAATTCTGTGTAGAATCGAAAGATTGGACGGCTCCTAGACAACTTTCCTACTAGTATAGAGCAATAACGTCTTCAGGATGTAACAATGTTTTCCCTGACTATATAAGAGAAATATGACGCTTCAACAAGCTCATATCGCTCAATTCCTGAATAATTAATGCTCCTAGACGATCATACTAGTATAGAGCCATCAATTAATTATTTCTAAATCACTAGATTCATTAACTGAATCCCTGGAAAATATTCTATATTATTCATAATATTTCGTTACTTCAATCCATGGTTCTTCCCAGCAGAATTCCATGGGTTAGTAATAAATATTCAAGGTACGACCATCTGAGCTACTATCGAGTAAGCCCCGACCAAAATTGCGCAAGTGAGTTCAACGCACTAACGAGCACCTGAATGCACGGACGAGCATTCCAAAATACGAAGGAGCGATGAACCTATGCAAAATAGGGAGAAAAATAATAAATAATAAAATATTAATCAGGGTGCTGGGGGACTGTGCCCACCGGCCGGCCGGTCGTGTCGTGTCCAGTCCCACGCCCAATTCCATATTTTATCACATTTTTACTATTTTTCCTTGATCTCATGAAAATTCCCTCATTTGAACGAAATTCCTTTGTTTCAAGGAAACTCCTCAGTTTCATGGTGTTTCCTTCATATCAAGGAAATAATAAATAATTAATAAAGGCATCGCGGGACCAAGCCTACTAGCCGTACGGTCATGCCCTAGTTGTGGCTGGTCCCACACCTTGCATTCCTTATTATTTTATTATTATTTCCTTCATCCCATGAAATTCCTTGGTTTCATGATATTTCCTTCAAATCATGAAACTAATACATAAAATTAGGGAAAGCTCACGGGACCGGGCCCTAGCCGGCCATGCCCTAGTCGGCTGGTCTCACACGCCCTTATTTTATTACTATTATTATTATTATTTGTTTCCTTCATCTCATGGAAACTCCTTCACTTTAAGGAAAACTCCTTTATTTCAACAAACTCCTTGATTTCATGGTATTTCCCTAAAATCAAGAAAATAATATAAAATTAGGAAAAGTGCTATGGGAACGGGCTTATTGGCTGGCCGGCCATGCCTTGGCCATACCCGGTCCCACACTTCATGATTCCTTATTTTACTATTATTATTTCCATCATCTCATGGAAATTCCTTAACCTTATGAAACTCCTCAATTTCATGGTATTTCCTTAACATCAAGGAAATTACATAAAATTGGGAAAGGTGTCACGGGACTGGGCTTGCTAGACGGTCAGCCATGCCCTAGCCGTGGCCGGTCCCACACCTTGTAATCCCTTATTTTATTATTATTTCCATCATCTCATGGAAATTCCTTAGTTTCAGCAAAAACCCTGAATTCTTCGTATTTTCTCAAATGAATGCTCAAATGCACGCAAGAAAATATCAAAATTCTCAGGACTGAGACACGAATACTTTGGTGACATGAGCATATTACCTTGACCGACCAAGGTTGGCTCTTTGGCTTGCAAGAGGCCGGTCCCATACTTTTTCATCCTTTGACCTAATTTGTTCACATTAGGTTCAAGCTCTTCCAAACAATTTGGAATTTCATAAAACGATCGTCAGTCGATCACATGATCGACCAGAGCCGGTTTCATGACCCCTTGGTCGGTCCTTAATCTCTTCATAATTTATTAGGTTTCATCACCCAAGGATCAGACGAACATTATTTTAATAAATGATTAAACATCATTTAATCATCTTTTCACCAACTGGTCTTCAAGAGACTTTGGTATTTTGCTCACTAGAGCATCTGGGCGTTACATGGTCGACTCATCACCCATGTAGACGGTCCCTCCTTCACTCCATGGTTGATCTTCAATAAATCATCAACTAATCAACAATTGATCAGAATTAGGGTTTCGAATCCAAAGCTCTGCAAAACATAATTCTGAGCAGATTCAAACATTAATAATTTTACGTTGATCCCATGATCAACATTTTAATTATCATACTCGGTTCAGTTGCCAGTATTTTAAATTAATATTTTATTTGGTCCTGTTACCAATAGTTTATCAAACGAGCAACATTCGCTCAAATGAGCAATATTTGCTCAGACTAAGGAATATTGGTTCAACTATCAATATTCAACAATCCATGAGAAATATTTGCTCACCTTAACTATAAACATTTACTTGAGAATTATACCTCTGTCTCAACAGACACGTTCGATTCATGAGTCTTGGAACATTTGCAAATCACGTTCGACTCAGCAATACAAGGACTCATCGTCCCATGAAGTCAGCAACTGACTAACTAAACACACGTCTGCCTTGCAGACTCCACAATCACGAGACATCAATCATGTCACATGGTAGGATATTAACTAGGGTTTTGGTCTGGCGGTCTACGGAACGTGTGTACATACACACGATGAGAACGTGAGCAAGTGGTGCAATCAGTTGGAGGAGTTAGCAAAGCAGTGGATGGAAAATTAACCAAGTCTCCGCACGATGAGCAATTGGTTTTAACACGATTTCCACTTCCCTACTCTTTGACTCCAGCAACTGTCACACTTCATGGGATCAAGGTGTTTTACAATTCTAGCAATATAAATAAGTCTCTGAATCATGATTGAAACAACAAACAATTTTTCGTAAAACAAGAGCACACGAACTCGTCGTCTGAAAAAAATTACTCTTAACAGAGCAGATTCAATCAATCAGAACTTATCTTATTTCTTCACGCATAATACACAACACACCTACAATTTCGATCACCATTGATCTCACACATTTCTCAGCTTCCCTCCTACAGATCGACCCATCCTCTCTTGTGACTGAATTGACTCTGGAACGACCATTGTCTTGGTTTAGGCCGGAGTCCTACAGATTGATCTCTCGAATTCAAAGCACTCCCTCTTGCAGTGCATCTGTGTGAGGTTAGACAGTTCGCTCGGTTCAAGGAGTTTCCTCCGCACGGTCGTCTCCTCAATTCCTTAAAAACAAGCAACTCGTTTTCCCCATCTACAATCTTGATAGTTCGTGTATCCTGATCTTGCTACTAATTATTGAGTCTCACTTTGATCATGCAAGATAGATAGAAACCACAAAGTTTCTTCGTCTCGGACTTTGTGATTCCACAAGTATATTCCTGTATAACAATTTTTTGTTGAAATCGGAGTAGGTTGTTGTAGATGGGGAAAAACGATTTGCTGGTTTTCAAGGAATTGAGGAGACGACCATACGAAGGAGACTCCTCGAACCGAGCGAAATTTTAAACATCACACAGATGCACCGCTGCAAAGGGGGTGCTTTAGATTCGAGAGATCAATCTGTAGTACTCCGGCCTAAATCAAGACAATGACCGTTCCAGAGTAAATTCGGTCACAAGAGAGGATGGGTTGATCTGTAGGAGGGAAGTTGGGAAATGTATAGAATCAATGGTAATCAAAGATTGTTGGTGTGTGAATTCTAAATATGATAAGCTCTGGCTGATTGAAATTGCTCAATTGAGAGTAGTTGCTCAATTGATGAGTTGATGATCTCGTGTTGTCGATGAGACGTGAGATTGATGATACCGTTGATGATGATTCAATCATGATTCAGAGACTTATTTATATTGCTGGAATTGTAGACACCATGATTCCATGAAGTGTGACAGTTGATGGAATCAAGGAGTGGGGAAGTGGAGATCGTGTTTGAAACCAATTGCTCAACGTGTGGAGACTTGGTCGATTTTCCACCCACTACCTCGTGAATTCCTTCAACTGATTGCACGACTTGCTCACATTCCATCGTGTGTTTGAACACACGTGTCGTAGACCGCCATACCAAAATCCTAAGTGATATCCCCCCAAGTGACACGATTGACGTCTAGTGGTTTGTTAGTCAATTGATGACTTCGTGGTTTGATGGGACGATGAATCCATGTAGTCGTTGAGTTGAACATGATGTTCTGAAACTCGTGAATTGAACATGTCATGAGACAGAGGTATAGTTCTTATGATGAAGTGAGCAAGTGTTGCTCATGTGATTAATTATTGAATATTTGGTCGTCTGAGCATGTGTTGCTCGTCTGATGGATTATTGGAAGCGTACCAAAAATATTAATTAGAATACTGGTCGTTGAATCGAGCATAATTAATAAAATTAATGACCATGAGTTAGTCATAAAATTATTAAGGTTAGAATCCGGAATGATGATCCTTGGATTCAGAAACCCTAATTTGATCAATTGATGATTCGTCAGAATTTCAACCATGGGACGTGGGAGGGAGCGATTACATGGGACCGTGGATCAACCATGTAGTGTCCATATGCTCACGTGAGCAAATACGAAGAACTTCTGAAGAGTTGACGATTTGTTGGTGGAAGAATGATTAAATGTTGGCTTAATCATTTATTCAGAAATGCTCGTCTGAGCCTTAGGTGAGAAAATCTAATTAATTATGACGAGGCGAGGGACCGACCATGGAGTCATGAAACCGGCCCTGGGTTGTCCCGTGACCACCTGACGATCACTTCATGAAAATCCAAAGTGTTTTGGAGAGTTTTGGACCTAATACGAGCAATTGTGCAAATTAGGTCAAAACTTGTGAAAATTTATGGGACCGGCTTCCGTGCGCCAAAGAGACAATCTTGGTCGGTCAAGAAAGCGTGCTCGTGTCCCCAGGCATCCGCGCCTCATTCTTGAGAATTTTGATATTTTCTGGCGTGCAATTGAGCATTCATTCGAGAAAATATGTCAAAATTAGGGTTTCGACGAAACTGAGGAAAACACCATGAGATGATGAAAAATAATTATAAAATAAGGAATGAGGAGGCGTGGGACCGCCGTTGTCAAGGCATGGTCGGCCGGTCGTGACCACGGTCCCGTGGTGCCTTTTCCTTAATTCTATAATATTTTGATGATTTTATGAAAAAATTCATGAATTTTGAGAAATTTGATGAATTTAGGGAGTTTCCATGAATAGAAGGAGTTTTCATGAGTTCAAGGAAGCAAAAAATATTAAAATAATAAAAACAAGGGCGTGTGGGACCGTGGAAGGCATGGCCGGCCGGCTAGGGCCCGGTCCCACGAGTTTTCCTATTTTTATAATATTTTTAAGTATTTTGATGATTTGAGGGAATTTTTCCTAATTTGAGAATTTGATGAATTCAAGGAAAACTAATAATAATAAAATAATAAAGCAAAGGGGCGTGTGGGACCGGCTAGGGCATGGCCGTCCGGCCAAGGCCCGGTCCCACAAGTTTTCATAATTTATTTTATTTTATTATTATTTGATGATTTGTGCAAAATACCATGAAATCAAGGAGTTTTTCATGAAATTAGAGAAATAATAATAATAAAAAAATAATAAGGAACCATGGATGTGGGGCCGGTTGGGACCAAGGCATGGCCGGTCGGCCAATGGTCACGCCCCATACTCCTTTCCTTAATTTTATATTATTTTTTATGGATTTATGGAAGTACCATGAAACCGAGGAGTTTCCTCGAGACGAAGGAAATTTGATAAAATGACAGAATTTTCATCAAATCATGAAAATAATAAAAATGCATTAAAAATATAAAACTGGCGTGGGATTGACCATGACACAGTCGGTTGGTCGTGTGTCCGTGCTCCCAGCACCCTGGTCAATATTTTTAATTAATTATTATGTTCTTCTCTATTTTGCATAGGTTCATCGTTTCGTTGTATTTTTGAAATACTCGTTCGTGTGGTGACTGTTAGTGTATCGTCGTTGGATACACCTTCACCATTTGAATCGGGGCTTACTTAAAGGTAGCTCAGACGCCCGGTTGTTGATTATTTATTACTAATTGTGGAATCCAGTGGAGAACAATTCACAAAACTGAGTAATAAAATGTTTATTATTAATTCATAGGATCAGCTGAGGATTCAAACTACGAATTCAGAATAATAAAGTGAGCATTACCATTCCATGGGATCGTAGATTCGACCATAGAATCGGAGTAATTAAGATTTATTTATTACCATTTATGAGACCAGTTGTGGATTCGATCATGAAATCGGAGTAATGAGATAATATATTTATTGCTATTCTATGAGATCAAGTCGTGGATTCGATCATAGAATCAGAACAATTGTTATTGCCATTCCATGGGATCATTCGTGGATTCGACCATGGAATAGGAGCAATTGTAATTAGGAATAATTAACTTTGTGGATCTATACTAGCAGCGCAAGCTGTCTAGGAGCATTAATTATCTCGATTTGAGCTTGTCGGTAGGTCATATCCTTTATATAGTCAGGGTAAACTTGTTGTTTGTTCCTGAAGACGTTATCGCTCTATACTAGCAGAGCAAGCTGTCTAGGAGCCGTCCATCACGTGATGCTATATAGAAATAATCACTGAAAGTATTCAGTATTCATGAGATATGCCGTTGTCCAGTTGTGAGATTACATATCCACATGTACTCTGAGAGAAGGTACTCTCCGTTGAGAATTCGATGAGAGGCCCGTGTCTCGATACTCACGTCTGATTGCTGAATCAGAGCTTCGTATAATTATGAGTTTACGGATTTATCCTTTGTCGAAAATCCACGATCTACATTAAGTCCCCTTCTTACTGAGGAAAGCTGTGTTCCTCAATCAGCATTAAATGGTGATTTTCCGGCCATAAATAATAATACCGGTAATTGAACTTAGTCGTAAGTTGAGACTTTACCGTATTTAGAGAGCATGAGCAAACCACGACTTGATGAAGGCTTCAATGTCATAATTGGAGCGTCGTTTGATGAGCATAAATTGGCGTTGAACCGTTGGTTTGGACTACGAGTCCGTGGTCGGTTAGGATTCAAGGGTCGGGCCTAATAAGGAAATCCTTAGAAAATTAGGTTTTGGAAATAAAATTGATATAAAAGGGATTAATCCTTTCTTTTTTTTTTATTTCACGCCCAGAGCTCCATCACGCCTTCATCTTCATCACGTCCGAGCATCAGGAGTTTTTGCCGGAGCTCCGATCGCCGCCGACCGTCGACGCCACCGTCCTGCCAGTTTCCGGCCGGCGCCGACCAGGTGAGAATTTTTTTTTTTTTACGTTAATTTCATGAAGTGATCATGTTGAGATCATATACACGTGTATACAATTGGTGTCAGTTTTATGAAAAACCCTAGTTTTTTGTAAACGTATGTTCGTTCGATCGTTAGTTTTATAAACTAACTATAATCCCTGATTTAGGAGAGATTTTTTTTAGTATATGAACCTAGGTTCAGTGATAAAACTTATTTTATGAGCTTTGTACCAAGGTTCTATCATAAAAGAAGTGAATTTTCATGAAATCGGAATAATCCTTCGTTTTAAAGACAAATAACGATGACACGAAGGAAAATATGTATGATGAACTTGTGTCCAGTGATAAAATTTTGCTTATGAGCTTTCATGTAAATACAAAACTTTATCATATGTATGAGATGTGAGCTTTCACAATATTTTTTGAAATAAACCTTCGTTTTAAAGACAAATAACGACGATACGAAGGAAAATAAAGTTTTTTTTTATATATATATGCATCCGTGACATATATTGTGTAAAATATGATGGTATATTTTATTTGCATGAATTTTTTTTCATTAGACAAAATTCTTGAGAATTTATGTATACAAGTTGCAATAATTGCTGCTTTTTTCGAAAAATCAAAGCGTGGGTTTTGAGGAACCTTCAAAGATAGACAATATATTTATGATGAAGTATTTTATTGTTGTAAACTTCATAGGTCAGTTGTGTGAATGTTCACATTATGAAAATTGTGTCTGTGATTTCATGAAAAATCAGTTTTGGAAATTAAATAAAGTTTCGTTCGTTTTTGCAGTTTTCGAAGAGACGAACGATTTTGGGGTGTTAACTCTAGCATTACTATCACTATTGTTAGTGGAAATATAAAAGGTAAGAGTTAAGAGTTACCATTTTTGCTTGTATTTCCTTGATTTATATCTGGACGGCATACTGAAGTAGAATGTAGTGTGAACCTTTTCAGCTACTTAGCAAAGATGTCCAATTCCCAAGATGACGACGCCTCGAGGGAAGAGATGTGCGTTGATGATGATATCTCCATAGATGAGACATGCATGGATGAAACTTCCGTTGGGGGAGACGAAGACGAATCCCTGGGATTAAGAATGTCCCGAAAATAGATGATGCATTCTTTGAGAAAGATATCCCAGGAGCTGAGCAACATTTTAAATCCCCAGTGTATCGTCTTTTGATAAATCCCAGAACTGTTACTCAGAAGAAATTGGTGACTCCTAAGACAGTGATTCGATTTTGTCTTGAACGAGGGGTCTTCGCCTCATCAATCATAGAGTTTAAGATTTCTCGACGACCTTTGGAGAAATTTGCCGGCTGGGCGAGGCATATGTTGGGTTTTCCTCATGTGAGGACTATGCTCGACCAGGCGCAGGTGACGAGAGCTATTCAAGCTTCTGGAGAGTTGTTCATTTATCATGACGCAAGTGGTATTGTGGCTCTGTTTTCTCGCTGGTGCATTCCCACTCACACTTTCATATGTAGATGGGGAGATTTTACCATTACCTTGGAAGACGTGGAGGATATGATGCATCTCCCGATCACGGGCAATCTTCCTGGGGATCTTTCAGATGAGGAGACCGTCGTTTATCATGTCTTGACAGCTGCAATGGAGAAAGCGAATAAGGCTGGTAATAAAGGATGCTATGCTTCCTAGTTGACACACTGGTGGCCCAAAGACGAGGTTTCTGATAAACCCATCGACGGTATGTTACCCATTGCTGCTTTCTTATGTTTATGGTTGTCCAGAGACGTTTTTGAAGACAGTGGAAACTTGATGAAGCCTTTTGTGATTCCCTTTGCTATTAATATGGCTCAAGGTGAGAAACTTCCGATAGGTAGTTTATTCTTAGGCTCCTTGTATTACAACCTGGACTCCTTGATTATAGACTCTAGTGTGTCGAACGACTCTATGAAGATTGAGTGTTATGCCAACACGATGTTTCTTCAAGCTTTGATGTGGGAGAATTTTAAGAATTATGGACCTACTCCACGTAATATTCTGCAAGGACCGAATGCTGATGCGTGCCATACTTTCCCTGAGAAAGATAATGCTAGGATCATGCGTTGGTCCACCAAGCAGCCTCGTTCTTAAATACGTTTTATTGATGTGTTAGATGAAGAATATGAGTTCAATTTTCGCCCGTGGGTGTCAGTCCCTAATTATGTTTCTCAGCTGATGACTTTCAATACTGGAGAAGGCACGAGTTTGACGTCTGGTGCGCATCTGAGTGATGGCGAAAGATCTTTCATGTTGAGTTGCACTCCTGGTCATTTGCTATCGGTCACGTTTGGAGAGCTTTCAGTGGAGGAGTATAATATTGATAGAGAAGATCGACAAATGGGTATGGATCAGTGTGTTCCAACCATACGGAGAAGGAAGCCATCAGTTGAGCAACTCAGGACTCATTTGGATCATACTCACGTGGAAGGGAGTAGCTATTGGTTTCCTGGTTCTGATAGATTCTCCTATGTAACCCCAGGTTATGTAGAATTATGGGATCAACAACTTGGGCGTTTGCGTGGCTTTGTAAGATTTCCCAAACCTCCATTCAAGGATCTTCCTTCGGCTGAGATGATTTCCAGCCGACCAAGATTGAAGTATCTTTCTGGTGATAAACGAAAGTCGTCTCCAGGATGCTCTCGGGTATGTTTCTTCATATAATCTTCACGAAATTATAAGAACTGTATTCTGATTATATTACTGGATTTCACCACAGGACGGTCGAAATATACGACCTCGAATCGGTGTAGATTTCTCAGAGACTGAGGCGGTTATTCATGGCGGAGAAGGCAGGCATAAAGGTTATAAGCTGTTACCTAATACCGTAAAGTCCCCAGTTGGTGCTTTGGTGAGTTCCCAATATTTCTCACTCTGACTTTCAATGCTATTAGCATTAGAATTATGAATCCAACGTTGTTAATTTTGTTGCAGAATTTTACTCCATCAAGTCTTGAAGGTCTTCAATTTTCTGCTACTGAACAAGCAATCGCTGATTTGAATGACGAAGAAACTGTAAGTATTTCTTCACATGTTCAAATGGGGTGCTTCATAGATGAAAATATTGATTGTAAAGGACGTGTACAGGAGGATGTCGTCATGGAGATGGAGAATTCTGGAACTCAATCATCCTCTGGGAATAGGAATGGAGGTAATTCCCAAGATTTGGAGCCGGATGGAAGTGATGTTCCTCTTGTCGTTGATGTGGAAAATTCCAACCCCTTGGACACTTTGCAGACTCCTCAAGTAATTATATATCCTGTACATTCTTCATAGAAGTATAAAAGTGCTGACTTGTAAATGAATGAATGAGAACCCATGTGAATATGTGAAAACTTAGTCGAATTTTGTCGTCAGAAAATTCAGAACCCAGATTTTTAGTAGAAACGCTGTAGAATCTTCGTCCGGAGTCGGATTTTGATGATCTGCATGTGAAAATTCAAGCCCAGAAAATTTCCAAGCTTTATTCTAAGAAGCTTTTTAAGTTTTGAGCACGTTCAGAGCCTGAAAAAGGAGAAATAGTAAACTTCCGGGAGACTTCCAGAACTTTTTCAGATTGCGCGTCACTTGATATTTTGGCCACATCTACTCGCTCGTTCATCGGATTGTCGTGAAATTTTGACATGTCATAGAGTACATCCATGCGAAGAGAATGAAATATGAACCATCCTCAGATTCCTTGTAAATTGCTCCAAGTTCGTCTCTTAGTACAGGCAGAGTTCAGTTTCTTCAGACGGACTCATCGTGAAACGTGTTTTCATGACTTTCATGTTATTTGCTCGTGACTTGAATGTAGTATGATGAAATTTGATGATATTTCCTTGCTGTTATACTGTGTTTCATAATCTCCTTTGGCTTCGTGACTCTAACCTCATGTAATCTTCGTATTAGGTGTTAAATACCGAAGTTGAGGATACTGGAGCCAATGATGACAACTCTAACCCTTACGAAGTTGTTGATGAAGAGACAGTCATCCCTGCACTTCGAGGCCATGAGAAGGTCGCTGCTGATGTTATGGAAGACCAGATGGTTGTTGCCTCAGTGAAGGAAGAAACCGAGATAGCAACGGAGAATACCGAAGGAACTGTTGCTTTGGTCGTGGAAGCCTCTCCAGTGAATGAAAACCGTATAATAGTGTATGAATATCCAACTGCAGGGGTTTCTATCGATCCTCCCTTTAACACTTCACTCCCGTATCATGAACTGATCGGTGGATTCAGCGTTCCATTGGATATGCACGCTTGTACGAGACGATATGGAAGAAGTTTGGCTACATGACCGTTGACAGGAACCCTAGGCGTGCTTATGCTTTAACCATGCAAGTAGGCGTTATCTTGCGTGTCATGAGTGATATGCATACGAGACCCAGGAATACCATGACTCCATATATACTCCTTTCCAAATGATGATATGAAGGAGAAGGAGGACAAGATTTCCAAGCTGACCGAGGAGTTGAACAAGGAGAGGGCGGCTTTGCAAATCTTGAAGGATGATGATGACCGAAAGCCTTTTCTTGCTGATCTCTTGAACTTCTGAACTTCTGAGAAATGTGAGGTTTATACTTGGGTTTTGATATTTATATGGTTTTGGATTGACTGATGGTTAAGGATTTTCTAGTAGATTTGATAGAGATTTTCTTTTACGAAATATGAACTGAATTTTGATAAATTGCTGAATTCAAATACTGATTGCAAGTATTGCAAATGTTTTGGTGGAATTGAAATGCAAATGAAAGAAAATCCTAAATGTTAAATCCCAACGCCATGAGTGCTTCAAACGCCCAATACCTTAAATGTACAATAATTTCAGATAAACACCTTGAGCCAATTTTCGTGAATTACTGGTAGGGTTCTGCCATCTGTGTTGGTAAATTTGTAGTATCCTCCGGCCACGGACTCTGCGATCATGAATGGTCCTTCCCAATTGGAGTTCCTTGTAGAATGAAGACCGCGCTGAAGTCCTTGGACCATAGTAGCGTATTTGAACATTGGTAATATTGGAGCAAGAGGAGGAATAAGACTTGCCTGAGCTCGAAACCTTCTGACAAAGGTGCGCGGATTATCTCCAAGTTCCCGTGTAAGTCCCATCAGAGTTTTTACTTCTTCCAGATGCTCAAACGATGGTGCGTCCTCTGCTTCGTCTTCCGACTCGGAATCCTTGTCGATGACAGGATGTGTTGAAAGCATCGTTGTCCTTTCAGCATGAATCCAAGTTCTCCCAAGGACCATGTCGTATCCAGGGTCTTCCCGGATTATGAAAAACTTGGCCTCAGTGCATATCGATCTTTCCGTAACTTTGAGAGTGATGAAGTTGTATGCGTTTCTGGAGATTCCTTCGTGGTCCCTGATTTCTATGGGAGCGTGGGTGGCTTCCCGTCGAGTAATACCAGCATCTCTGAGAGTTTTTAAAGGGATGATGTTGACGGCGGTACCAACATCGATGAACGCCCTCTTGAACTCATTTCCTTTAATGTGCACTGTGGTGAGAAGTCCCCAGTCATACATTTCTGTGTCAGTGGTTGAAGGTACGGTGATAGTCTCTTTGATCAGCGGACGTCTTCCGGATACGATGTGGTTCAGTGCAGCAAACATGTCTTTCCTTTGAGATACAACAGCTCGCAGACATGTTCGATCAGAGATTGGACCGGTTCCTTGATAGGAGGTTCGGAGATGGTAAAAGTTCCGACTGGGAGGGGGTTATTGTGCACCCCCTCAGTCCCCAGGTTGAGCTCTCCTGATTCGACCTTTTCTTTGAATATGCGCTTTAAAATTTTGCAATCACTCGTGGGATGGCTGACGTATATATGGAAGCGACAATACCGAGGATTTTCCATGGCCTCTTCAGTTGGTTCCTTCTTGACATAAGGAAATTTGATTGCGCCGTCTTGAATCCAGGCATCGAGTAGTTCATTAACTTCTTCCATTGAACAGGGAAAATCAGGTGCTTCTGGATCTTTCGTATGCTGAGGAGGGATTTTCGAATTCTCCTTCTTGTGTATCTTTGAAGGGGTGGAGGAAGTCTGCTTGTGTTGTGGTTCTGCTTTTCGCTTACTCCCTTACGCGACAGCATTTGTTGAAGGTTGCAGGTTATACTGCTTGTTGATCATACGCCTGCTTCCTCGAGTGTCTTTTGAATCTTCAGTCTTTGTAGACTTTGATCTTTCCAAAAGAGCGGGTGCAGTGGTTGCCGACCTCTTCGCAGTTTCGTGAAGCTCTGAGAAAGTCTGGAATCGAAGGTTTTCTAGCAAGGCCCTATAGACCGGGAGCATGCCATTGATGCACAAGTCCACCAGTTGTTGCTCCGTGACGTTTGGGTCATGACAATCCAGGGCTTGGACTCTGAACCTTTTCACATAATCATTGGGATTTTCACTGACCCTCTGAAACATTCTTCCAAGGTCGGAGAGGGTGACTTGTTCTGACACGAAGAAGTATTTCCTATAAAATGCGTTAACCGTTTCTCCCCAATTGTTGATGGTCCCTGGTGTGATGCTGTTATACCAGGTGTATGCCCTGCCTTTCAGAGATTTTGAGAATTCCTTGAGACGGACGACATGATTGTGTTCATGTTCTCCCAAGGCTTCGAGAAAACGAGAGACATGTTCCCGAGCATTGCCAGTTCCATCATACAAGGTGAAAGTTGGAGAAACGTAACATTTGGGGAGCGAAATCCTCTGCGTAGCGGCAGGATAAGGAGGTTGATGACGATGGTCATGCGATGTCTTGCCTTTTTCATGGTTCTCTAAGAGGTGCTCCAGATCCTCGCGAGTGATGAAATTCGGTGATCCCTTTGCTGATGAGTTGTCTGCAGCAGTTTTGTGAACTTCGTCGTCTTCTACTGTATGGATTGGAATTACTTCAGGACCGTCGTCTGAGGATTTCTCCTTCTCCTTTCCCTTCTCTTGAGTCTTCTCTGACATCTTGTCAGTAAGAGTTTTGATATAATTACACAGCTCCTTCTGTGTAGTAGCCATGTCAGTTTGGTTCTTTGCAAGAGTCTCTTGCGCTTTAATAAGATCAGCAATGGTAGGCGGTGGATCTCTTCTGACTTCTTCAGAGTGTCGTCCGGACAGTGGATGACCTTCGGCGTGAGGAGGAGTAGTGTCACCACCATCAGTGTTGGAGGTCAGAATTGTCTCCGGGATATTCTGATTGTTGTTGTTGCTAGTGCTAGCACGGTTTGTGTTAGGATTCGTAACTGAACCAGACCTGAGATCAACCATCTTGTGAAATTGTGATATTGCAACCAAGAGAATGATCTCCCACTGTGGTCGCCAATCTGTAGATGGGGAAAAACGATTTGCTGGTTTTTAACGAATTGAGGAGACGACCGTACGGAGGAGACTCCTCGAACCGAGCGAAATGTTAAACCTCACACAGATGCTCCGCTGCAAAGGGGGTGCTTTATATTCGAGAGATCAATCTGTAGTACTCCGGCCTAAATCAAGACAATGACCGTTCCAGAGTAAATTCGGTCACAAGAGAGGATGGGTTGATCTGTAGGAGGGAAGCTGGGAAATGTATGGAATCAATGGTAATCAAAGATTGTGGGTGTGTGAATTTTGAATATGATAAGCTCTGAGTGATCGAAATTGCTCAATTGAGAGTAGTTGCTCAATTGATGAGTTGATGATCTCGTGTTGTCGATGAGACGTGAGATTGATGATACCGTTGATGATGATTCAATCATGATTCAGAGACTTATTTATATTGCTGGAATTGTAGACACCATGATTCCATGAAGTGTGACAGTTGATGGAATCAAGGAGTGGGGAAGTGGAGATCGTGTTTGAAACCAGTTGCTCAACGTGTGGAGACTTGGTCGATTTTCCACCCACTACCTCGTGAATTCCTTCAACTGATTGAATGACTTGCTCACATTCCATCGTGTGTTTGAACACACGTGCTGTAGACCGCCAGACCAAAACCCTAAGTGATATCCCCCCAAGTGACACGATTGTCGTCTCGTGGTTTGTTAGTCAATTGATGACTTCGTGGTTTGATGGGACGATGAGTCCATGTAGTTGCTGAGTTGAACATGATGTTCTGAAACTCGTGAATTGAACATGTCATGAGACAGCGGTATAGTTCTTATGATGAAGTGAGCAAGTATTTCTCATTCGATGGATCGTTGAATATTGATTGTTGAACCAATATTCCTTGGTTTGAACAAATATTTATCATCTGAGCAAGTGTTGCTCATGTGATGAATTGTTGAATATTTGGTCGTCTGAGCATGTGTTCCTCGTCTGATGGATTATTGGCAGCGTACCAAAAATATTAATTAGAATACTGGTCGTTGAACCGAGCATAATTAATAAAATTAATGAACATGAGGTCGTCATAAAATTATTAAGGTTAGAATCTGGAATGATGATCCTTGGATTCAGAAACCCTAATTTGATCAATTTTGATGATCAATTCATGGTTCGTCAGAATTTCAACCATGGGACGGGGGAGGGAGCGATTACATGGGACCGTGGATCAACCATGTAGTGTCCATATGCTCACGTGAGCAAATAGGAAGAACTCCTGAAGAGTTGACGATTTGTTGGTGGAAGAATGATTAAATGCTGGCTTAATCATTTATTCAGAAATGCTCGTCTGAGCCTTAGGTGAGAAAACCTAATTAATTATGACGAGGCGAGGGACCGACCACGGAGTCATGAAACCGGCCCTGGGTTGTCCCGTGACCGCCTGACGATCACTTCATGAATATCCAAAGTGTTTGGGATAGTTTTGGACCTAATACGAGCAATTGTGCAAATTAGGTCAAAACTTGTGAAAATTGATGGGACCGGCTTCCGTGAGCCAAAGAGATAATCTTGGTCGTTCAAGATAGCGTGCTCGTGTCACCAAGGAATCCGCGTCTCAGTCCTGAGAATTTTGATATTTTCTGGCGTGCAATTGAGCATCCATTCGAGAAAATATGTCAAAATTAGGGTTTCAATGAAATTGAGAAAATCACCATGAGATGACGAAAAATAATTATAAAATAAGGAATGAGGAGGCGTGGGACCGCCGTGGTCAAGGTATGGTCGGCCGTTCGTGACCACGGTCCCGTGGTGCCTCTTCCTTAATTCTATAATATTTTGATGATTTTATGAAAAAATTCATGAATTTTGAGAAATTTGATGAATTTAGGGAGTTTTCATGAATTGAAGGAGTTTTCATGAGTTCAAGGAAGCAAAAAATATTAAAATAATAAAAACAAGGGCGTGTGGGGCCGTGGAAGGCATTGTCGGCCGGCTAGGGCCCGGTCCCACGAGTTTCCCTATTTTTTTTAATATTTTTAAGTATTTTGATGATTTGAGGGAATTTTTCCTAATTTGAGAGAAATACCATGAAATCAAGGAATTTGATGAATTCAAGGAAAACTAATAATAATAAAATAATAAAGCAAAGGGGCGTGTGGGACCGGCTAGGGCATGGCCGTCCGGCCAAGGCCCGGTCCCACAAGTTTTCATAATTTATTTTATTTTATTATTATTTGATGATTTGTGCAAAATACCATGAAATCAAGGAGTTTTTCATGAAATTAGAGAAATAATAATAATAATAATAATAAAATAATAAGGAACCGTGGGTGTGGGTCCGGTTGGGACCAAGGCATGGCCGGTCGGCCAATGGTCACGCCCCACACTCCTTTCCTTAATTTTATATTATTTTTTATGGATTTATGGAAGTACCATGAAACCGAGGAGTTTCCTCGAGACGAAGGAAATTTGATAAAATGACAGAATTTTCATCAAATCATGAAAAATAATAAAAATGCATTAAAAATATAAAACTGGTGTGGGATTGACCATGACATGGTCGGTTGGTCGTGTGCATAGGTTCATCGTTTCGTTGTATTTTTGAAATACTCGTTCGTGTGGTGACTGTTAGTGTATCGTCGTTGGATACACCTTCACCATTTGAATCGGGGCTTACTTAAAGGTAGCTCAGACGCCCGGTTGTTGATTATTTATTACTAATTGTGGAATCCAGTGGAGAACAATTCACAAAACTGAGTAATAAAATGTTTGTTATTAATTCATAGGATCAGCTGAGGATTCGACTACGAAGTCAGAATAATAAAGTGAGCATTACCATTCCATGGGATCGTAGATTCGACCATAGAAATTGAGTAATTAAGATTTATTTATTACCATTTATGAGACCATCTGTGGATTCGATCATGAAATCGGAGTAATGAGATAATATAGTTATTGTTATTCTATGAGATCAGGTCGTGGATTCGATCATAGAATCAGAACAATTGTTATTGCCATTCCATGGGATCAGTCGTGGATTCGACCATGGAATATGAGCAACTGTAATTAGGAATAATTAACGTTGTGGCTCTATACTAGCAGCGCAAGCTGTCTAGGAGCATTAATTATCTCGATACGAGCTTGTCGGTAGGTCATATCCTTTATATAGTCAGGGTAAACTTGTGGTTTGTTCCTGAAGACGTTATCGCTCTATACTAGCAGAGCAAGATGTCTATGAGCCGTCCATCACGTGATTCTATATAGAAATAATCACTGAAAGTATTCAGTATTCATGAGATATGCCGTTGTTCAGTTGTGAGATTACATATCCACATGTACTCTGAGAGAAGGTACTCTCCGTTGAGAATTCGATGAGAGACTTATGTCTCGATACTCATGTATGATTGCTGAATCAGAGCTTCATATAATTATGAGTTTACGGATTTAGCCTTTGTCGAAAATCCACCATCTACAGTTGTGAGTTGAATAATAATCTAGACTTCTCTTTGGGAGTCATATGTACAGGATTTTGAGGTTTGCTAGACTTTGTCTATTGCAAACGATTTCCTATCTCACCTTGATCTTTTGATAAATACAGAAATTACATGTAGGCTTTTCTATGTGAGGCAGATTGGTTTAAAGTTTTCAATTGAGTTGAAGCAACTCTTAGGCTGTAAAGGACGTCATCTAAGGTAATCAATTGCACAGAGTCTTGCGAGATTCAAAAAGCATAAGGAGAGAAAGTGTAACTGAATTACAGTGACGGTGGATTCAGTCTCAACTACATTCTAGTTCGAAGTATGATAGTAGGCTAGAGTGTGTAGCGGCTTAATACAGTTTTGTGTACAAATCTGGACTAGGTCCCGAGATTTTTCTGCATTTGCGGTTTCCTCGTTAACAAAATTTCAGGTGTATTTTTTATTTCTTTTTCCAGATTATATTGTTTATCTTTATGATTGAAATATCACAGGTTGTGTGTAAATCAATCAAAGTAGATACGTCCATTGTAATTGGATACAACTTGATTGATATTGGATATTGATCTTTGGAATCGTCCAAGAACTCTCACGATATAATCAGGTTCACGGACTTGTCTCTGTTTGTATATTGATTGTGAGAGAAAGAGATATAAAGTCTTAATATAATTCCTGATTGAGATTCATTAAGTTGTAACTCTCGGAATTGTATTTGAGTTTATTTCATACAGGTTGCCTAAGAAAAAGTTGGTGGTGTATTTTGGTACCCCCGCATTTTCAATTGGTGCCAGAGCAGGCAAACACGTGTAAGACCTAATAAATCTGTGTTTAAAGCAATCTGACTATATGGACATAGATAAAATCTCGATAAACGTAACATCAACTCAGACTGTACCAGATCCCGAGTGTGTTCTAGAAACCATCGATATTGATTTTGGTAATGATCTGAAAAAGATGATCAAAAAAATTTGTCATGAAAAATAACGATTGATAAATAAAATCGAAGGACACCACTGTGAAGTTTATATCAAATACTATGATCTTTGAGAAGGATTTGAAAGGGAAAAACTCTCCAGTTAAAATTGGATGATCAGATTCAAGTTAATAAAGAGGCAATTACAATGTTAGTCGATTCAAAATCTGCTCTTGCTCTTGCTCTTGCTCATGCTCTTGGGATTTTGAACTATGTTGAAAAAACTTCCAATATTACCAATGATTTGAGTAATTCTCTTAATTCTTGTATAAATAATTTTTGATAGTCTGGAGATAAATGAGGCTTAGTCTTTGTTAAAACCGATGCGACTCAGGTTTTGTTCGAAAGAGTCTAGTGATGTTACTTCAAAAAATGTTGGATCCTATATATTTTGTGGTTATTCCAATCATTATGAATATACATGTAAGCTTTCCAGGGTGAAATTAAAGGTTACAAGTATTCCTAACAAGAAAGCTAGAAAAAAAAAATCGAACCTTATAAGTCTTACAAATCTAACAAGACATTCCTTTAGGAACAGTAATGTTAGTATGGCAGCTTTTGATTTAAAGTCAACATCACCCTTTCAATGGTTCCTTGATAGTGGGTGTAGCCGACATATTAAAAGTGACCTTTCGTGGTTCGTGAATACGAGTGACTTTAATTGAGGACCTGTAACATTCGGAGAGGGGAGTTATTGCGACATTAGCAAAAAGTGAACGATCAAACTTCCTGGTGTGACAGAAATCCATGATGCAGTTTACGTCAAAGGTATGACTGCAAATCTTCTTTTTGTTAGTCAAATTTGTGACAAATGCCATAAAGTTATCTTCGGTATTGAAGGATGTGACATTGAAGATAAGTATGGAAAAGTAATTTTTGGAGAATACGTGGCAAAAAGAACTGTTATCTTTTGGATACTCAGTTTAGTCTTTATTGTAATTTGACTAAGGTGCAATCTACGCATTTTTGGCATGATCGTTTTGGTCACATCAAATCTCGCCTTCTTGATAAGATCATTAACAAATAACCTGTCAAAGGTGTTCCCAAAATCAATGTTAAGATCAATGGTGTTTGTGGACCTTGTCAGAAAGGTAAACAAGTAAGAGTTCCACATAAATCATCACGAGAAATTACCACCAAGGCTCCTATTGATTTAATTAATATGGATATCTTTGGACCCATTCAACAACCTACTGTTGGAGGGAAGAAATATACTTTGGTAATGGTCGATGATTACACCAGATCCACTTGGGTGGCGTTCTTAGCACATAAGAATGAGACCTTAAGTGAGTTTAAGATTATTGTTAATCAAATCCAGAATGAACAAGGTCGCAAACTAAATAAAATTAGGAGCGATCGTGGAACGGAATTCAAAGACACTAAAGTGTTTGAGTTCTGTGACAAACTAGGTACAATTCAACAATGTTCATCACCTATAACTCCACAGGATAATGGAGTTGTAGAAATGAAGAATAAAAGTATACAGGAAATGGCCAGGATGATGCTCCACAGCAAAAAATTACCTTTAAAATTTTGGGGAGGAGTTGTTTTTACATCCTAGTACTTGATCAATCGTTTTATTTACATTCACGAACCCTAAATACTCCATATGAGTTATGGTATGGTAAGAAACCTAACTTACACTATCTTCATGTGTTTGTCAATAAGTGTTACATTCTCAGGGATCGAGAACACATAGGGAAATTTGACTCAAAAAGTAACAAAGGTTGTTTCCTTGGTTATGCATCTGACAGTCTTGGTTTTAGTGTATACAATCTCAGAACTCATGTTATGATAGAATCAACAAATGTTACCATTGCCGATTTGAAAAATATTCATCATGATGACTCTCCTTCTGAGTTGCCTCCCTTGGAAACAACTGAGAAAGTCAAAGAAGTTCCAGAATCGGTGGAAGTTGTACCAACGGTTACCGATCCTGATGTTTCTAGCGACAAGGAGAAATCCCTACCCAGGGTATTCCTATTGAATGCGCCACTCCATGACACTTGTGGGTTCAAAGGAATTATGATACTGACAGTATTATTAGAGGTTCGGATTTCACTGCTAAGATGAGAAATCAACTTGGAAATATTTACAATTTTGGATGTTATCTCTCGCAAGTGGAACCCAAAAACGTGATGAAGCTCTTATTGATACCTTCTGGGTGAACGCTATGCATGAAGAGATAAATCAGTTTAAAAGAAAAGATGTATTGGAACTCGTACATTGTCCCTTTAATATCAATATTGTTGGTTTAAAATGGATATTTAAGAACAAGTCAGATGAATTCGGTATAATGGTCTGAAACAAAGCAAGAATTTTCATTCAAGGGTATTCACATATTGAAGGTATCGACTTTGACGAAGCCTTTTCTCCGGTCACACGCCTTTGGTCCATACGAATGTTATTGGATCATGCTTGTTTTCTCAAGATTAAGCTATTTCAAATGGACGTAAAATCTGCATTCTTAAATGGGTGATTAAAGGAATAAGTCTACATGGCTCAACCTAAAGGTTTTGAAAGTTTAGAATATCCCAATCATGTCTTTAAGCTCAAGAAGGCATTATATGGATTAAAACAAGCACCTCGAGCATGGTATGAAAAGGTTTCTCAAGAGGTGGAGCAGATAAGATTATGTTTACCAAATGGAGTGGAAAGGATGTATTTATTGCTCAAATCTATGTAGATGACATAATATATGGATCTACATCCGATAAACTTCCCAAATAATTTCAAACTTCTCTTGGAAAAAAAATCGAGATGAGCAATGTTGGAGAATTAAGATTCTTTCTGCGTCTACGAATTCAACAATATAAGGGTCGAATCTATATTTCTCAAGAAAAGTATGCCAAGGATCTTGTTAAAAGATTTTGACTTAAGAAGGGAAATCCTAAACTTACTCTTATGCCCACAACAGGGAAGCTGCACAAATATGAGAAAAGTATTAATGTTAATCAAAAACTAAATCGATCCACTATTGGAAGTATTTTATATCTAATAGGAACAAGATCAGATATCACCTTTAATGTTGCTTGTTGTGCTATATTTTAAGGTAATCCAAAAGAATATCATCTTGCAGCTGCTAAAAGGATCATAAAATATGTACAACATACTATTGGTTATAGTTTCTCTTATATTTTTGATACTAACACTGATCTTACAGCATATTCTGATGCAGATTTGGCAGGTTGTGTATAAGATAGAAAAACTACATCAGGAGGATTTTACTATGTGGGTCTAAATCTTGTTGCTTGGCATAGCAAGAAACATAACTCACAATCTCTATCAACATGTGCATACGAATACATTGATGCAAGTTCGTGTTGTACTCAACTTTTATGGATGAAACAAATGCTTACTGGTTACGGAATCGATAGTGGAACAATGAAAATATTTTGTGATAACTAAGTGTGATTCGAATAACTGAGAATCTCGTTGAGCACTCATGAACAAAGCACATTAACATAAGGTACCATTTTATAAGGGATCCTTTTGAAAATGGTATTGTCAATATTGAGTTTGTGCCTTCAGAACAACAATTGGTTGATATTCCCACCAATCCTATAGACATCGCAACGTTTCAACACCTTCAGAAGTCTATTGGTGTTGTTTTGGTTCATTAGATCAAGTTGGTAGTATTTCCCCTGCATTATTTCATATCTCTTGGGCAATAAAACTTGAATTCCAATTAAGGAATTTTTTTCTTCTTATTAGAAGTTCTTAAAAATCCTTCTTTTTTATTAAAATAAGGTCACTCATGTTGTTCTCCTGGGAATGACATCAAATGGGGGAGAGTTCTTTTTGAACTTGTGCTTAATTGCTACATCTTTATGGGAAGAGTGGATGAGTAATATATAGGGGATGCTTGTATCTTAAATCTCCTAGATGAGACACTAAGTATATTATACTCTGTGATAACATCTAAATAAAAGTTGATATGTGTTTGTTTAGTCTTGAAGTATCTTTTGATAGAATTCATTACAATCCTGTTGTTTTCATACCTTTGCCAATTTTTATTGACAAAAATGGGGAGAATTAATTAGTAGTTTTGCACTACATACATATGGTTTACGGATCATTATGTAAAGGGGAGTGAATCAACATCTATAGGTTTCTGTTAGAGCACTTTTCGATCGAACTCGAAAGCGTTGCTATCTCAAGCTTGTTTGTCAAGTTTAGTTGCCAAAACTATAAGTCTTGATTTCTAGTCTACTTATAGCTAAGTCTCGGACTAGGATATAAAGTGTAGTTGAGCTCTAGAATCCACGGCGTTCATCATGCAAAGACGATGAACTACTCAAGGAACTGGTGGAACTTCATCAACCAAAATGTATGTGGAGACTTGAACTCATGTATCACTCAAAAGTCTATCTACGCTATCTCCTATCTTGAGATAAAAGTCTTATTGCTATATAGACTTCGATTATACACATTTTCTATTTCGAGCCGAGTTTATCTCATTTATGTATTTCTCGAAATATTTGTTGGTAAGCTTTCACTTTGGCCAAATTCATCTTTACAAGTGACGAAAGTCATGTTGATTATTTCAATATCTTGAAAATCGCTTTTGATGAAAAATAGTGTGTGAATAACCTCTATTTAACATCCTCTAAGAATTTTTCAATGATTGAAATAAGAGTTTAGAATATATAACCTTGAATGGATATAAACATTGTAGGTGAACTCATACTTGTGTAAGTCCAAAATCCTTGAACTAAAGTATGCGTACTTTACTGGTTCAGGATGTCCGGAAGCTAAGTCCGCGTACCCGTACACGTACTGCCGGAAGTTCACATCCCGTGAATTTCTGCTGGAGTTTGTGAACTGAAAACAAACTCAATCTGGGTACTTGAGTATGCATACTTGAGTGGGTTATTTTCTAAAAACGGTTTATTCGTGAACTAAGACATATATAAACTAAGGAATGCATATTTGAAAATTGTGGCTATAATGTTCATGAATCAATTCGAGTGAATCAAAATCGTTTTTGTTTCGATTGTGTCTTATATACTTCTATGAGATCTAAGCAATTGAACAACTCTCTAACTAGTTCGTATGAGTCATTTGAACTAGTTATGGTGAAGATGAATAACGTTGATATGAAAGTGCTCATATGGCTCACCATTGGTTAACTACTGTTGAACCAACTAGGTGTTCACGTTTAGGTACGGTTACACAAACCTAAATGAACGTGAATTTCATTTGTGTATAACAAGCTAAGTTCGATCTAACGGTTGAAAGATATTAGCTTGAATCTAATCAGGTTTTCATCTAACGGTGTATATTGAATGCTTTGTTACCAACGTAGCATTAATTGCAAACCCTGATTTGGAGACTATATAAAGGAGAACTCTAGCAACTGGGAAACCCAATCCCCACACCTTCTGTGTGATACTAGTTGTATAATCTAGATTCGATTCTCCTTTAACCTTAGGTTTCTACCAAGACCATGTAGGTTAACGACTTGAAGACTTCATTGGGATTGTGAATCCAGACCCAACTATTTTCTCTGTAGTTGCGTGATCTGATCTTGTTGTTTCTATCGTGATTGAGTGCAATCGTAAGATTGGCTTGAGATTAATTTCTTCGATAGGTAAGATAGAAAAGTAGTCACAAATATTTTCGGCTCATCGTTTGTGATTCCACAATATCTTGTTTCGCTAGTCGATTAAGATTATTGTTAGGTGATTCATATTTCTTGGTTTTTCTTCGGGAATATAAGTCCGGTATATCAATTGGTTCTTGTTCACCTTGATTTATCAAAAGACGGAACAAAACTCGTAGGTATTTTTGTGGGAGACAGATTTATCTATTCCTGTAGACTTTTCTGTGTGATACAGATTTGTTTATTAAAGTCTTCGACTTTCGGTCGTAACAACTCTTAGTTGTGGGTGAGATCATCTAAGGGAATCAAGTGCGTAGTATCCTACTGGGATCAGAGACGTAAGGAGCACAAATGTACCATGGATCAGTGTGAGATTGATTGGGGTTCAACTACAGTCCAGACAGAAGTTAGCTTGTAGTAGGCTAGTGTCTGTAGCGGCCTAATACAGTGTGTGTTCAATGTGGACTAGGTCCCGGGTTTTTGCTGCATTTGCGGTTTCCTCGTTAACAAAACTTCTGGTGTATGTGTTATTTCTTTTCTCGCATTATATTTTGTTATATAATTCAATTATCACAGATTATGCGTTGAATCGATCAATTGTTAAATCCAACCTTTGGTTGTTGATTAAAATTGGTTGATCCTTGAACATTGGTCTTTGGTACCGTTCAAGTTAATTTCTCTTGTATTCAATTAAACTCGTAGATTGCTATTTGCTTGAGTAAGTATTGAATCGAGAAATTGAGATATAACTCCTTGATATACTTTTCTTAAGATTGAGTCTGACTTTCTAGTTGTTTCTATTGAAAGTATATTGGAGTTAGTCCATACAGATTGCTAAGTGAAATATTGGGTGAGGTTGTTAGACCCACGCTTTTTCAGTTTCACCTATTTTGCAAAAGATATAAGTATTGAGTAAGGAGGAGAAACATATCACCGTAGTATTGTTGTGATACAATTGAACTTTGCAGAAGATAACAATACTACACTTTCCAGAAGAACCCTTGTTGGAAAGTTAAAGATCTTTGATCATGAACAACTCACAGCGAAAGAGAAGGCTTCTGATCTAGAAGTTGTGACCAAAACGATCGATCTCACCTACTCCAAAGGTCAGTTTTTCATGGGCCAAAGAGTGTTATGATGATCATGATGACTTAGGCATCACCATATCTATGATCACACAACATATTAGAAACCTTCCTAAGAGACGTAGAGAAAGACATTCTGAAAACCGTCCCCTATATACAAACTTTCAATATGAATCTTCTTCTCATGATAAAAGTATGGTTCAGTGCTTTAAATGTCGCGGTTTTGGACATGTGCGAAAGGAATGCCCAAGTAAGGAATATTATCATGGAAATAATGCTCTCATAGTTTCTCTTGATGATATGCTGATGAATTCTTGGCCGAAGATTACACGGAGAATATTGCTCTTGCTGCATAAATACCTATGATTCCTAACTCTGACTCAGATAATGAATCAGATAAGGAAATTCTTGAATTCTTGAATAAGAGTGAAGATATACATCGTGAAAACCTTCGTCTTAATAAAAACTTGGAAAAGACTGAAACATCTCTTCTTGTGAAAAATCAAGATCTTGACAAGCTCAATGAGAATTTCACGAAACCCTGTCTCTCAGGAAGTTCTGATAAGATCTCAGCTATGCTATTTGGTCAGAAATCCTTTAGTAACACTTGTGGAATTGGATTTAAGAGTAATATATCTTTCACCTGGAACAACACATTCTTTCTTGCAGGATCTAAGGAGAAAAAGGATGTTCTTAGTGATACACATAAGATTATTCCCTCTGGAAATTCTCTTACCTCTAACTGCACTTTTTGTGGCAGTTGTGGTAATTCTAAAGGGAGTGTCAAAGACCGAAGAAAAACGACAAGATTCTTGTCAAGCTGCAGAATGATATGGAAATGATGAATCTTGCTCTAAAAAACTTTACAAACTCTTCAGAATCCCTTTGAGAAAAAAGAAGAAGGAAACAACGGTAAGAAAAATATAAACGACCTTGTTGTGTCTACCTATGACACGAGTGGTGAGTATCTCATTCACACGATCACTACTTAATTCTCGCGATGTGTGCAACCTCACAATATTAACTTGATAATATGAGGTTTGGACAAAAACTTTATTTTTATGATGTCAAGAATGCTCAAGTTTGTTATTACTTGTCAAAGGTTATTCAATTTTTTTCTTAGGTATTAAGGGCGTTTTAACGAGTTCGACTACCCATGGTAATACTCGGTTACGAACTTTCTTTGGAATGTTTCATTTTAAACCCAGTTTCCTCGTTTTCTTGAATTTCTTAACTTCGTGGTTCTCCTCTCTATATATATTGTTGTTCTCACTTCCATTAGAAGGTAGAGAATAATGACTCTTGTAACTAGAGGTGTTATGAGGAAGAATGTTGTAGAAGTTGTCAATGTTTATCTATGTGAAGTTATCAAGTCGTCAAGAACCAAGAAATAAAAATCTTCAGAAGATGCAGACTCTTTCTC
This sequence comes from Papaver somniferum, assembly GCF_003573695.1. NCBI lineage: Eukaryota > Viridiplantae > Streptophyta > Magnoliopsida > Ranunculales > Papaveraceae > Papaver > Papaver somniferum. Next base: position 37,592,511 of record NC_039362.1, on the reverse strand, counting down.
AACTACATGTCCATTGTCAACATGCTATCGTGACCACAATTTTAGAGACATAATGGAGCAGTTCGTGACTAGGAGAAACGATCTATTGTTCAAGATCAATCACTCCTTGATAGAGGTAACTCTCTATGAACAAAAGACCTTGTCTAATCTTGAAGTAGAGATTAGTGAGATAACTGATATCTCTGAAGATGCGAGAGAATTGGATGATCTAATCATCAATGGGATTTTCAATAATGAAAAGGAATGTTCTGCACATTTTCTTGGGATGAATTTTCTTTTTACTAGTTAGCTCCTTGTAGGAATTTTATTCTTATTGTTTAAGGAGGAACACTAGCTTTTGGAGTAGTTTTTGTGTATGATTATGCTATTCCAAATACTATCATCTTGCATGTTTAAAGTTTATTTATTAAATTTTATTTTGTAATATGACTTGCGATACCTAATCTTCATGGATTATGTATATGTATCATATATATGTATTGCTTATTTTGTGAGATTTGTTCTTTGTTATTATATTATGGTGATTAGAACATATGTCTCATATTTTATCAAAGGCTAAGCTCTTAACTCTTGCAAAAGAGGAGTAAACTATTTTGAGAATGGCAGTTTTGATCTCTCCATAATTAGACTTTTGTGAATAAACTAATACAGGATTTTGTAAGATGTTCTCTGTGGTCGCCAATCTGTAGATGGGGAAAAACGATTCGCTGGTTTTTAAGGAATTGAAGAGACGACCGTGAGGAGGAAACTCCTTGAACCGAGAAAACTGTTTAACCTCACACAGATGCACTGCAAAAAGGGAGTGCTTTGAATTCGAGAGATCAATTTGTAGGACTCCGACCTAAACCAAGACCAATGGACGTTCCTGAGTCAATTCGGTCACAATAGAGGATGGGTCGATCTGTAGGAGGGAAGCTGAGAAATGTGTGAGATCTATGGTGTCCGAAATTGTGGGTGTGTTGTGTATTCTGCGTGAATAAATAAGATAAGTTCTGATTGATTGAATTTGCTCTGTTGAGAGTAATTTTTCAGACGATGAGTTCGTGTCTCTTGCTGTCTGTTCGACGAAAGATTGTCTTGTTTTACGAAAAATTGTATGTTGTTTCAATCATGATTCAGAGACTTATTTATATTGTTAGAATTTTAAACACCTTGATCTCATGAAATGTGACAGTTGTTGGAGTCAAAGAGTGGGGAAGTGGAAATCGTTTTAAAACCAGCTGCTCATCGTGCGGTGACTTGGTTGATTTTCCATCCACTACTTTGCTAACTCCTCCAAATGATTGCACGACTTGCTCACATTCTCATCGTGTGTATGAACACACGGGCCGTAGACCGCCAGACCAAAATCCTAGTTAATATCCCCCTATGTAACACGATTGATGTCTCGTGAGTCTGCAAGGCAGACGCGTATTTAGTGAGTCAGTTGCTGACTTCATGGGACGATGAGTCCTTGTATTGCTGAGTCGAACGTGATTTTCAAATGTTCTAAGACTCATGAATCGAACGTGTCTGTTGAGACAGAGGTATAATTCTCGAGTAAATATTGATAGTTAAGGTGAGCAAATATTGCTCATCCGATGGATTGTTGAATATTGATAGTTGAACCAGTATTCCTTAGACTGAGCAAATATTACCCATCTGAGCAAATGTTGCTCGTTTGATGAATTATTGGTAACAGAAACAAATAAAATATTAATTTAGAATACTGGCAACTGAATCGAGTATAATTAATTAAAATGTTGATCACGGGATCAACATAAAATTATTAGTGTTTGAATCTGCTCAGAATTATGAACCTTGGATTCGAAAACCCTAATTTCGATCAATTGCTGATTTATTGAAAATCAACCACGAAGTGAATGAGGGACCGGCTACATGGGATGATGAGTCGACCATGTAACGCCCAGATGCTTTAGTGAGCAAAATACCAAAGTCTCTTGAAGACCAGTTGGTGAAAAGATGATCAAATGATGGTTTAATCATTTATTGAAATAATGCTCGTCTGAGCCTTAGGTGATAAAACCTAATTAATTATGAAGAGATGAAGGACCGACCAAGGGGTCATGAAACCGGCCCTGGTTGGTCACGAGACCGAATGACGATCGTTTCATGAAATTCCAAGTTGTTTGGAAGAGTTTGAACCTAATGTGAACAAATTAGGTCAACATGATGAAAATATGCGGGACCAACCTCTTGAAAGCCAAAGATCCAACCTTGGTCGGTCAAGGTAATATGCTCATGTCACCAAAGTGGTCGTGTCTCAGTCCTGAGAATTTTGATATTTTCTGGCGTGCATTTGAGCATTCATTTGAGAAAATATGAAGAATTCAGGGTTTTTGCTGAACCTGAGGAATTTCCATGAGGTGATGGAAATAATAATAAAATAAGGGATTACAAGGTGTGGGACCGGCCACGGCTAGGGCATGGCCGGCTGGCTAGCAAGCCCGGTCTCGTGACACCTTTCCCAATTCTATATAATTTCCTTGATGTGAAGGAAATACCATGAAATTGAGGAGTTTCATAAGGTTAAGGAATTTCCATGAGATGATAGAAATAATAATAATAAAATAAGGAGTCATGAAGTGTGGGACCGTCTATGGCCAAGGCATGGTCGGTCGGCCAATAAGCCCGGTCCAATAGCACTTTTCCTAATTTTATATTATTTTTCATGATTTTAGGGAAATACCATGAAATCAAGGAGTTTGTTGAAATAAAGGAGTTTTCCTTAAAGTGAAGGAGTTTCCATGAGATGAAGGAAACAATGATAATTAATAATAATAAAATAAGGGGCGTGTAGGACCGTCCATGACTAGAGCATGGTCGGCCGGCTAGGGCCAGGTCCCGTGAGTCTTCCCTAATTTTATATCTTTTCCTTGATGTGAAGGAAATATCATGAAACCAAGGAATTTCATGGGATGAAGGAAATAATAATAATAAAATAATAAGGAATGCAAGGTGTGGGACCGGCCATAACTAGGGCATGACCGGCCGGCTAATGAGCTTAGTCCCGCGACACCTTTCCTAATTTTTTATTATTTTCTTGATACGGAGGAAACATCATGAAACTGAGGAGTTTCCTTAAAATGAAGGATATTTGTTCAAATGAAGGGATTTTCATGAGATCAAGGAAAAATAATAAAAATATAATAAAATAGAGAATTAGGCGTGGGACTGGCCACGGCGTGACAGGCTGACCGGTTGGCCCAGTCCCCTAGCGCCTTAGCTAATATTTTATTATTATTATTTTTCTTCCTATTTTGCATAGGTTCATCGTTCCTTCGTATTTTTGAATGCTCGTTCGTGCATTCAGGTGCTCGTTAGTGCATTATTGTTGAATACACTTGCACCATTTTGGTCGGGGCTTACTCGATAGCGGCTCAGATGCCTGTACATTGAATATTTATCACTAACCCATGGAATTCTGTTAGGAAGAACCACGAATTGAAGTAATGAAACATTATGAAGAACGTAGAATATTTCCAAATATTCAGTTAATGAAATTAAGTATTAAAGATAATTAATTGATGGCTCTATACTAGCAGGCATGCTGTCTAGGAGCATTAATTATCTGAGAGTCGAGTAATATGAGCTTGTTGAAGCGTCATATTTCTTTTATATAGTCAGGGAAAACATTGTTACATCCTGAAGACGTTATTGCTCTATACTAGCAGGAAAGTTGTCTAGGAGCCGTCCAATCGTTTGATTCTATATAGAAGTAATTATTGAAATTGCCTAGTTCTCATGAGATATGACGTTGCCTCAGCTGAGAGACTACACATCTATATATACTCTGAGAGACAGTATTCTCAGTCAGAGATTCTTGCGGCATGAGCTTTCATGCTTCAATGAGAGACATGAGCCTCAATACTCATCTGATTGTTGGATCAGGAGCATGTATAATTATGGTTTTACAATTTTATCCCTTCGAAAATCCACCATCTACATGCACGGGAGTGCTTTGAGTTCTAGAGATCAATCTGTAAGACTACGGCCTAAACCAAGACAATGGACGTTCCAGAGTCAAATCAGTCACAAAGAGGGAAGAGGGTTGAGAAAATAAGGGATTATGAGGTGTGGGACCAGCCACGGCTAGGGCATGGCCGACCGGCTAGGTGGCCCATCTCGTGATACCTTTCCCTATTTTTGTTCGATGAAAGTATGGAAAACTAAGAGTTTCGCTCAAACGAGGGAGTTTGCTCAAATGAAGGAGTTCCAATGAGATAAAGGAAACAAATTAAATAAAAATAAAAAATAAAATAATGGGAGAGGGGGACCGGCCGTCCGGTGGGCCCGGTCCCACGTCTCTTGTTTATTTTATTTAATATTATTTTCTTCATAAGTTCTTCGTTTGTCCATGTTTTCGAACGTTCGTTCGTGCGTTCGCATGCTCATTCGTGCATTATTGACAAGTACACTTACAAGCATTTTCTCGGGGCTTACTTGGTGATGGTCCAGATGCCCGGATAGTGATTATCTATTACTAATTCATGGAATTCAGTCGGGAATAATCCATAAAACGGAGTAATGAGATAGATTAGATTATTTTCTAGGAATTCAGTTGGCGAATAATGCTAGAATTAATCTATTTGCATAATCGAGATATGAGATAGTTGAAGCATCATATTCGTTTTTGAGAGGTGTATAGTCAGGGAACAACGAACGACGTGAGGTCCTGAAGGTGTTAAGCTCTCTAACAAACATTATGTCTAGAGAACCGCCAAATCATCAAGATTCTATACACGGTCTCTCTACATAGTCAGGGAACAACGTGCAGCGTGACATCTTGAAGGCATTAAGATCTCTAACAAACATTATGTCTAGGAAACCGCCCAATCATTAAGATTTTATGTAGAGGTGGGCCTCTCTACGTAGTCAGGGAACAACGTGTAGCGTGACGTCCTGAAGGCGTTAAGTTCTCTAAGAAACATTATGTCTAGGGAACTACCCAATCATTAAGATTTTACGTAGAGGTGATGATGAAATGTATGAAGCATCGAACGCTCAGCCGGGGAGGCCTTTCGAGAAACATATTCATCATACCTCTGAGAGGAATGTTCGCTGAGTTAGAGATCGTGAAACGGTTCACGGATCGTAAAATATGAATCATCACATGGGTTCCTTAAGCCGGGTCAGAAACATGCAGTATCATGATTTTACGATTTTATCCTTTGTCGAAAATCCACCATCAACATTAAGTCCCATGCTTAGTGAGGGACAGTCATGTTCCGCAATAAGCAATAGATGGTGATTTTTCAGTAGACGAGATAAGTAGTCGAACTTAATCGTACAAAGGCATTTTCAGATCCTCGATTTGCTCCAATGATGTCATGCATGAGCAAATGCACAGGTAAGGACCCGTATGATAGAGTGTCATCTCACGAGTACGGAGAGACGAGGCACTGCTGATTTGGACGGTCAGACGTCCGGCGTTGGTCGGTTTAGAGTTTACGGACCCGAACCCAAAAAAGGAAATCCTTGTTTTATTAAAATTAATATAAAAGGGAAGAAGCCCTAAGTTTTTTTTTTTTGATGTTCGTTCAAGGGTTGTTCAAAACAAAATTTCATAGGTCTACGTGCATGCATATGTTTTATGAAAAATTGTTTTTAGCAAACAGACGTTCGTCTGTTCGTCGGTTTAGGAAACGAACAATAATCCCTAACATGAAAGAGATGTGTATAAATTTTTGAATGCACATAATCTAGTTTCAGTAGAGAAAACTTTGTCTATGAGTTTTCATGAAAACAAAATTTTATTTTTGAGCATGAGGACCTTTGTAGAACTTAGGAAAATACCCATTTGATAGACGAACGCTAGTTGAGCGAATTTTTTTTTTTTTTTTTTTTGTGCACGTGAGTTATTCACGTCATTTATTTATTTTATTTATGTGAGTTTCACTCACGTCAAAGATTTTTTTGAAATTTACGTGAGTTAAATTTTATAAAAATCAAAATTTGATTTTTCGAGCAATTGTTGAAAGCAAACAATTACATGTGATGAAATACAATTTTCGTGAATTTTGCGATTTAATAGTGTATGCACGGAAATCAATGAGTGTTCACTCGATGGGAGTCGCTCACACGGTGAAAATTATGTGAATTTCTCACATGAAAATCAAGTTATGATTTTGAATAATGAGTTTTGTTCATCGCAGGTTTTAAAAAAACGAACAATCCTCAAGATTTTGCGTTGTAATCACTACATCTAGTGAAATTGTAAACAGGTAAGAGTTGGAGAGTTGGCATTTTAACGCATATTATTGCCAACTTTTTTTGACTCCAGCACTTTCAGTGGCAGCTAATGACGGCTCCTGGTGATGACCACGTCTCTGAATCTTCTGGGAAATGCTCCAGAAATACTAAACCGAAGATGAAAGATTTAGCAGACGTTCATGCGAAAGCTGATGAACCTTTAGACAGGGCGAGAGAACTGGTACGCGACATGCCTCTTAACCATCTAGGATTGGTTCGTGCCAAAATCTATGAGTTCTTGAACTTTGTGAATGCAGAAGCAAAACTGAGACGTGATGAAATATCTCAGAGGAAAAGAGCTAAAAATGAGAAGCTCGCAATTTATCGGCAGAAACGACGTCGAGTTCAGCAAACAATGTTAGCATCACAAGAGGAGTTTCGATCCCATGTTGATAGTGTAGCTCCTGATTCAGATGCAGAGAGGTTGAGTCTTCCTGGAAACCTCTTGAGCGCAGGATCAAACCACATGAATCCGGTATGAGAGCTGAACGGTTAGCCAAGGTTGATATCCGACTCAAGTATGAACAAGATGAATACTTAGATGTGATAGATGATGATCCTGAAGACCAATTGGAAGAAGTTTCCCAGTAAAGATTCTGATAATGACTCTGAGGAAGAACTTGAAGAAGATTCCATGGAGGATGATGATCATGAAGACGATGATGGATCTGATGAATCTGATAACTAATCTTGCTTGCAATCCTCCTGAGTAGTTGACCATTTTATTTCTTGTAGAAGTAGATGTCTTGATAATTTGAGCAACTTTGTAGATATTGAATTAGGATTTTCGAATGACAATCCTTTCATTATACATCTTTCTCTTTTCTTTTATGCTTCCATTTTGAATGAAGTGGACGAACGTCCATATTCATAAAAGATTGATCAAAACTCCTTCTGGTATCCGTTTGTTCATATGTTGAAAATGCTAGACCGGGTAGACATTGTTTGAGTTGAAGAAATGTGTGATATGCACGAACGGTCGACTCGAATTAGTATGCCGATTCTTGACCTTGTCCAATCATGGTCACTAGCTATCAGTCCCCAATATGATTACTTTTCTTCGCGTCGTGACCTTTTATTTTCCGTGTAATTAGGAACACAAAACAAATATTTGTTACCTTGTTTCAGAGTTTTGTTCCATGGACGGTCTTTCGACTTGCTCCTGCTGGGAGAGCAAACCATGCATCCAACACCATGGATGAAGACGAATCGATGTAAGTATCTCCTTCGTGCAAATGATCATGGCATTTCCTTGAATGAAATAATAATAATTGTTGTTGATGTATCCAGGAGGATATTATCGTGGATAAACAAAATACTGGTGAAGCACATTCCTCCTTGGGAAATAAGGAGACGAAGAATCATCAAAACCCAGAATCGAATGGAAGTAATAATGCTACTAACGGTAGTTTTAACGACATCAATCCTTCGAACGGTTTATAGACCCTTCTGAAAATGCGGGGGTACAACGACCACACCCAACAATTCGTTTGGCAATCTGAGAGGACTTACTCTAATACGCTTTCTAGAGAATCAACTAGACATTCAGACTCAATCTAGATTAAAGTATATCAAAGAGTTTAATATCTATAACTCTTAATTCAATCCGCAATCAGCAAATAGAAATCTGCGAGACTGATTGAATATAAGAGGAATTACTTGAACAGTACCAAAGACCAATGTTCAAGTGTCAATCAATGTGAATCAACAACCAAAGGTTAGATATTCTAATTGATTGATCTTAACGCACAACCTGTGATATTTCAATTATATAACAAAATATAATGCGGAAAAGAAATAACACAGACACCAGAGTTTTGTTAACGAGGAAACCGCAAATGCAGAAAAACCTCGGGACCTAGTCCATATTTAACACCACACTGTATTAAGGCGCTACAGACACTAACATACGACCAATTAACTTCAGACTGGACTGTAGTTGAACCCTAATCAATCTCACACTGATTCAAGGTACAGTTGCGCTCCTTACGTCTCGGATCCCAGCAGGATACTACGCACTTGATTCCCTTAGTTGATCTCACCCACAACTAAGAGTTGCTACGACTCAAAGTCGAAGACTTGATAGACAAATCAGTATCACATAGAAAAGTCTATATGATTGAATAAATATGTCACCCACAGAAATACCCAAGAGTTTTTGTTCCGTCTTTTGATAAATCAAGGTGAACATGAACCAATTGATAAACCGGACTTATATTCCCGAAGAACAGCCTAGTATTATCAATCACCTCACAATAAACTTAATCGACTGGCGAAACAAGTTATTGTGGAATCACAAACATTGAGACGAAGTTCGTTTGTGATTACTTTTCTATCTTTCCTATCGGAGATATAAAATCTCGAGCCAATTATTTCAATTGCACTCAACACGATAGAAACAGCATGATCGGATCACGTAACTACAAAGATAACAGTTGGGTCTGGCTTCATAATCCCAATGAAGTCTTCAAGTTATTAACCTACAGGGTCTCGAGAAGAAACCTAAGGTTAAAGGAGAATCGACTCTAGTTATGCAACTAGTAACACACATGAGGTGTGGGGATTAGTTTTTCCAATTGTTAGAGTTCTCCTTTATATAGTTTTCAAATCAGGGTTTGCAATCCAAGTAACCTTGGTAACAAACCATTCAATATTCACCGTTAGATGAAAAACCTGATTCAACCAAGCTAATATATTTCAACCGTTAGATCGAACTTAGCTTGTTACACACAAATGAAATGTACCCTCATTTAGGTTTATGTGCCCGTACCTAAACGTGTACACCATGTTGGTTCACAAATAGTTAACCGAGGTTAGCCATATGATTACTCTCATATCAACCTTATTCATCTTAACCATAACTAGTTCAAATGACTCAAATGAAACTAGCTAATAGTTGTTCAATTGTTTAGAAAACACAATTGAAATCAAATCGGTTTGATTCACTTGAATCGATCATGAACATTATAACCACGATTTGCAAAGATTGCATTCCTTATGATTTAAGTGTTTAAGTTCATGGACTAGACCGATTTGACAAAGTAACCAGCTTAAGTATGCGTACTTAAGCAACCGGTTTTGAGTTTGTGAAGTTTCCAAACTCAGCAGAAATTTTCGGTTCAAAAACTTCCGTCAGTATGCGTACGGGTACGCATACTTAAGGTGACTGGTTTGTGAGTTTTGCCAAAACCAAACTCACCAGAAATTCTCGGTTTGAGAACTTCCGCCTGTATGCGTACAAGTACGCATACTTAACCTGTCTCCTTCACCAAATCCGTATACACACATATGCATACTCTTGGCTTCCGGTTTATGGAATTATACACTAATTTGCGAACACATTACATATGATAATATCCAAAGATGGTTACATCATCAACTCTTTATTTCAATCATTGGAACATTCTTCTATAATGTTAATAGCCGTTTTCACACACTATCAACATCAAAGCAATTTTCAAGATATTGAAATAATCATTATTGAAACCTTCCAAGTCTTACACCAAATGATTGTATCACACAAACCATGTAAGATGTTACTCGGCAATTTTCTCATGATATAAGATGAACTTGGTCGAAGCGAAAGCTTACCAACACATATTTCGAGAAATATGTAAGCGAGATATACTCAGCTCGAAATCTCAAATGTGTATAGAGAAAACTATATCGTAACACGACTTATATCTCGATATAGGAGATAGTAGAAATAGACTTTCCAACTGATAGATAAGTTCAAGTCTCCACATACCTTTTGTCGAAGAAGTTCCACAAGCTCCCCTTAGTAGTTCTTCGTCTTCAAGAGATGAACGTCGAGAGATTTAATCTCAACTACACTATCTATGTCCTAGTCCGAGACATCTAAAAATAGGCTAGAAATCAAGACTTACAGTTTTTATCACTAACATCGACAAACATGCTTGAGATAGCAACGCATGCGAGTTTGACCGAGCAATGCTCTAACAATCTCCCCCTTTGTCAATTTTAGTGACAAAACTATCAATACATATGGATTAAAAAAAAAGATAAAAAATAAGCTTCTTATCCACATGCTTGATCTCCTAGGCATCTTCAACGCGACTCGAAATCTTCGTCACTTCCTAGTACTCCATGATCCTAAAGGTTGTAAGTTCTGCATCACAGTTGTTGATGATCCATAGCTATAACAATGAGAAAACAAAATATTCTCGATCATTGTTATACAGTGTCATAGTATTATTACACAACATGAAAGTTTAATTGTATCACAACTTTGACAATAACACTATGGTGATATGCATCACTCCCCCTTAGTCAATACATATCTCAACATGAAAACTACTCCCCCTTACATAATGATCCGTAAACCATATGTATTTGTAGTGTGAACTACACATTAATTCTCCCCCTTTTTGTCAACAAAATTGACAAAGGTACGAAAATTAGTGGGATCCTAATGAAATTTCCACGGAGATACATCATGACCAAAAGGTGTATTAACATACCAACAAATTTAGATGCAATCATAAAGCCGAAGCTAAATGCATTCATCAAGGAGTTAATGAAGATACAAGATATCCCCTAAAAATTCCACAACCGCACTCCCCACAAAGATTTGGCAATTAAACACAAGTTCAAAATGAACTTTCTCCCACAAAATGTCATCCCCGAAGGAACAACAAAGGCGACCTTACTTTCACAAGGAAAGAAGGATTTCTTTGGACAACCAAATCTCATGAAAACATGAATTTGTATCCATAAAATTCAATTGAAATAACCACAAGAGAACCCATAGTTAGTTCAATCAAAAATAAACAACCAAATTAGTCATAAGAAAACCCATGATTAATTCAATTGGAATACACAACCACAAAAAGCAATCAATTTAATTGGTCATGCTCAACATAAGAGAAACTTACGGAACAACAATTAAAATAATCAAAAGAGAATGATTAGTTTAGTTGATCATGTTCGACATAGGGAACCTTACAGAGCAACAACTAAGTTAATCATACGAGAATGATCAACTCAGTCGTTTGTGCTCAACATAAGAAACCTTATGGAACAACACAGTATATGCACAAAGATTGTGGATCGGAAATCGACCAAATACTGTAGAATAGACAAGGATTCATTCTATTTTGCATCACTATTTGCACAATGACATATAATAGACTGAATCCTTGTAGACAAAAGTTTTATCCTTTCTTTCTTATCAAATACATGACATAAAGAGCTTTAACTTTTGTAATGTCAAAATTTCATTTTATCTTCCATCAATACATTCATATCGACATAATAGAGACAACTTTTGAACAAGTATGGGACAGTCACATGTTCACGGACGTAAACAACATATCCTATAACAATTTGCAATATATACAATCATAAAGATTAAAATTGCAAAAATCATCTTCTAAAAAATACTTTAGAATTTAAATAAATAAATCTAAGAACAATTAAGATGAAAATCGTTGGACATGGCTATGTGTACTCACAATAATGGCTATTCCAAACCCTAGTTATTCTTCCAAAAACATAAAAAGAATATTTACTATACATAATCAAAAACAACTCTAAAAACAGAGAGCAATCACAAGCGAAATTTAGAGTTTCGGTATTGAAGCTTCACTGGTTCCGTGACCTTCAAGCTTGTGACTAACTGTATCAACTGTGTCTTCGGAGAACATATCCTCATTAAGAAGATTCTTAACTTGTGACTTCATGAGAACAAAATCAGAATCAACCTTTTTCAACTCAGTTCGTAACAAGTTAAGTTCCTTTACAGAGTTCTCGAGCTTCAGTTGAGTCTTCCCAAGATCAGTGAGAAAACCATGAACTACTTCAGCAGAGACCATCTAAGCATTCTCTCGATCTTGGTGAGAAAACGCATAATAGCATGAGGCACAAGATTCGAGTTCTTCAGACTTCACAAGGGTTCTCTTCTTCTTCAAAACAAACTCCAAATAAACCGAATCATCAATTGAATCAGCTGGTAAATCCCAAGAACTTGGAGTAGATCCCATCCTTAAAAGAGCACAACAAAAGTATGCGTACTCTATAAAAGGTTTGGTATTTATAGGTTACATAAGAACCAAAGTTTAGGGTTTCCAAGTTTGGTCCGTGCCTGTAAAAAGAGATACATGCACGTACATAGACTTACCCTTAAACCAAACGGTTGCGAATAGCACATATTTTCTTAATGAGTAAAAAACTCAACTCTAAAATAAATTTATTCTCAAAAGAGAAATTTTTTAGAGCACATCAATTTGACACCCCTTTTTTTTGAAGAAAAAAACAACAAAAAAAGATACTTATGCAACAAAAAGTGTTTATAATTGATAAACCAGCTAAGAACGATAAGAACATAGCTGGAGATTCAGAAACACATTTTGTCATCAAGTAAACCTGAAAAAATATCTCACTCTGTCAGGATTTTTATTGAGAGTGAGAATTCAACCTTGTGATTAATTACCCCAAGTATGAGCCTTGAGCTCATTAACTGAGTGTTGTTTATGATTAAGCCTCTTTTTCCTATTTTTTGTAGGAAAACCATTATGATGTTAAAAGTTATCATAAAACTTACTATCATCAAGGTATGACACATAGTTTTGATTCTTACCTGAAGAATTTAGGCCAGAGGGAATTGACGGCCAGTTGCTTTCTTCTGATGGTACCTTTTTCACATCATGAACAACATAATCTCCCTTATTGACAGAAGAATATCCATGGGTTCTTCTTCGCCGTCGAACTGGCTTAGGAAGACTGTTATGTGTTTGAACATTCGAGGAACACCTTGAACTGACTTTCTTGGTGAGGTACACAGGGTGAGCACTAAAACCAATTGGTTTAGACATACGAATGTCAGTTACATCTTTGAGAATTAAATTTAAGGTGTGTTAAAGACGAATAATAGAATTGTCATTCAACCTAGACTTCCTCTTTTGTTTACTTGGTCCTTTTGAATCACAAAAGAGACACACTTTCTGATCACCTGAGTGATTAGATAAAACAGTCTTAACACCATTGTTGGGAGAATTTTTCCTTATGTGTGATGTGAGTTTTCCATGATTAGGAGAAGATACAGACACATCTTTTTCAACAGAAGAGATTTTCGGTTTTGATTCTGAACCTAATTCTCTTACAGTTAAACCAGAAGCAGTTGGTATGGCAGACTCTTTTGAACACTCTTGAATCGATAGTTTACTTAAGAGATGTTCAATTTTCAAAGCATCCTTTTTGAGATTTACTTCTTGAAGGATCTTTAAACAAGAGTCGCGTTCACTTATCATACCAACTAGAGCATTGACTTTGTGTTTCAACCGGTTGACATTATCAGCCTGAATTCTAACAAGTTTTAGAATCACATTTCTCTCCTTGGATGAATTCCTTTCATCTTCAGAGATATACTCTTTGGTAAGGTAGTCAAGAAAACACTTGTTAATGTTTGTCTGTTTCTTTTGCACACACGGTACTTTTATATTCGAGATTGACAAATCTTTCTCTTTAATAGACTTTAAGGAAGCAAACCTTTTATTTCTGGCGATGCGTTTATCAGAGATTATATCGTCCATCCTCAGATCGCTACAAACACAGACTTATGAGGTCTTTAATTTGTTTGCCTACTATGATACCAATTGAAAATGCAGGGGTACAACCACCACACCCAACAATTCGTTTGGAACTCTGAGAGGACTTACTCCAATACACTTTCTATAAAATCAACTAGACAGTCAGACTCAATCTAGATTAAAGTATATCAAAGAGTTTAATATCTCTAACTCTTAATTCAATCCGCAATCAGCAAATAGAAATCTGCGAGCCTGATTGAATATAAGAGGAATTACTTGAACGGTATAAATGACCAATGTTCAAGTGTCGATCAATGTAAATCAACAACCAAAGGTTGGATATTCTAATTGATTGATCTTAACGCACAACCTGTGATATTTCAATTATATAACAAAATATAATGCGGAAAAAAACAACACAGACACCAGAATTTTGTTAACGAGGAAATCGCAAATGCAGAAAAACCCTGGGACCTAGTCCAGATTGCACACCACACTGTATTAAGCCGCTACAGACACTAGCCTACTACCAATTAACTTCGGAATAGACTGTAGTTGAACCCTAATCGATCTCACACTGATTCAAGGTACAGTTGCGTTCCTTACGTCTCTGATCCCAGCAGGATACTACGCACTTGATTCCCTTAGCTGATCTCACCCACAACTAAGAATTGCTATGACTCAAAGTCGAAGACTTGATAGACAAATCAGTCTCACATAGAAAAGTCTATATGATTGAATAAATATGTCTCCCACAGAAATACCCAAGAGTTTTTGTTCCGCCTTTTGATAAATCAAGGTGAACATGAACCAATTGATAAACCAGACTTATATTCCCGAAGAACAGCCTAGTATTATCAATCACCTCACAATAAAATGAATCGACTAGCGAAACAAGTTATTGTGGAATCACAAACGATGAGACGAAGTTTGTTTGTGATTACTTTTCTATCTTGCATGTCGAAGATATAAAATCCCGAGCCAATTATTTCAATTGCAGTCAACACGATAAAAACAGCAAGATCAGATCACGTAACTACAAAGATAACAGTTGGGTCTGGCTTCACAATACCAATGAAGTCTTCAAGTTTTTAACCTACAGGGTCTCGAGAATAAACCTAAGGTTAAAGGAGAATCGACTATAGTTATGCAACTAGTAACACACATGAGGTGTGGGGATTAGTTTTTCCAATTGTTAGAGTTCTCTTTTATATAGTTTTCAAATCAGGGTTTGCAATCCAAGTAACCTTGGTAACAAACCATTCAATATTCACCGTTAGATGAAAAACCTGATTCAACCAAGCTAATATCTTTCAACCGTTAGATCGAACTTAGCTTGTTACACACAAATGAAATGTACCCTCATTTAGGTTTATGTACTCATACCTAAACGTGTACACCATGTTGGTTCACAAATAGTTAACCGAGGTTAGTGTTAGAGCATAGCTCGGTCGACCTCGCATGCGTTCCTATCTCAAGAATGTTTGTCAATGTTAGTGATCAAAACTATGAGTCTTGATTTCTAGCCTACATAGCTAAGTCTCGGACTATTATAGAAAAGTGTAGTTGAGCTCAAGGACTTCATGGCGATTCATAATACAACGACGAAGATCTACTCAAGGAATCGTGGAACTTCATCAACAAAAAGGTATGTGGAGACTTGAACTTATCTATCACTCAAAAGTCTATCTCTTCTATCTCCTACTTCTTATGAGACAAAAGTCGTATGCTATATAGACTGGATCATACACATTTGATATTTCCAACCGAGTATATCTCGCCTATTTATATCTCGAAATCATGTGTTGGTAAAGCGTTTCGCTTTGATCAAGTTTATCTTCACCTAGTGACGAAATTCATGAAAAGTTTCAATTACTTTGAGAATTGCTCTGACGCGAAACGGTCTGTGAATAACGGCTATATAACGTCCTCTGAGAATGTCTCAATGATTGGAATGAGAGTTTAGATTACATTACCATGTATTCCTTAATCCGAAGTTTTCGAACTTTGTTGATTGAGAGAAACCGGAGAAATTGGATTTTTCAAGTCCGCGAATCCAGTCCACGAACTGACGAAAGTTCTTGCATCGAGAATTTCTGCTGGGATTTTTCAAAAACTCGTTTGCGTGTAAGTCCGCGAACCTAGTCCTCGAACTGGCGAAAGTCTCTTTGCCGTGATTTTATGCTGAGTTTGGAAAACTCCACCGGTTGTCTTAAGTCCGCGAACTTGTTTGTGAGCTTAAGAGGTTATGATCTAAAGATGTGCACTGAACATGAAACTTAAATTACTAAGGAATGCTTTATGCAAACCGTGTCTATAAAGTTCATGAGCCGATTCAATCGAATCGAATCATCTTTGTTTCAATTGTGTCTTGTGTAGTTACATAAGATCTCATAGCAATTGAACAACTCTTTAACTAATTCATTTGTGTCAACTGAACTAGTTATGGTGAAGAAGAACAAGGTTACTATGAAATGCTCATATGGTTAACCTTTTGGGTTACTATGTTGAACCAACATACACGTACATGTTTGGGCATGATTTTCACAAACCCAGTAAACGTCTACCCAAGTGTGTGTAACAAGCTAAGTTTTCGATCTAACGGTTGAGAAATATTAGCTTGAATCTAAATCAGGTTTTCATCTAACGGTGAATATGGATTGCTTTGTAACTAAGGAAATACCCTGATTTGAAGGCTATATAAAGGAGACATCTAGCATTGTGCAAAACTAATCCCCACACGTCTGTGTGATACTAGTGCGCTCGCTAGAGTCGATTCTCCTTTAACCTTTGGTTTTCTTCTCTAAAACCAGGTTAACGACTTAAAGACTTCATTGGGATTGTGAAGACAGACCGATACTACTTATATCGTAGTTGTGTGATCTGACCTTGCATCTTCTATCGTACGAGTACAATCTTTGATTGGCTTGAGATCGTGAGAGTTCTCCGATAGGAAAGATAAAGAAGTCACAAACATCTTCGTCTCACTGTTTGTGATTCCTCGACAAACCGCCTGTGTAGTCAGGAAGGATTGTAGAGAGGTGATTGATTAATCTAGGTTGTTCTTCGGGAATATAAGATCGGTCACCTTGATTTCATATCCTAAGACGGAACAAAACCTAGGGTTTATCTGTGGGATACATTTTTATCCTTTGATAGACTTTTCTGTGTGAAACAGATTTGTTTATTTTCAAGTCTGCAATTTTGGGTTGCAGCAACTCTTGGTTGTGGGTGAGATCATCTAAGGGAATCAAGTGCGCAGTATCCTGCTGGGATCAGAGGCGTAGGAGTAGAACTGTACCTTGGATCGGTGGGAGACAGATTGGGGTTCAACTATAGTCCAGTCCGAAGTTAGCTTGGAGTAGGCTAGTGTTTGTAGCGGCTTAATACAGTGTGTATTCAATATGGACTAGGTCCCGGGGTTTTTCTGCATTTGCGGTTTCCTCGTTAACAAAATTTCTGGTGTCTGTGTTATTTCTTTTCCGCATTATATTTTATATAATTGAAATAATATAGGTTGTGCGTTCGTGATCATCAATTGGAAATCCAACCTTTGGTTGTTGATTGATATTGATTGATCTTTGGACATTGGTCTTTGGTACCGTCCAAGTTATTCCTTGTAGTTGATAAAGACTCGCTATTGATTTTAGCTTGAGTAAAAATCAAATCAAGAGAGAGATATTAACTCCTTGAGATACTTTTATCTAGATTGAGTCTAACTGTCTAGTTGATTCTCTAGCAAAGTATTTGGAGTTAGTCCATACAAATTGCTATGCGAAATATTAGGTGGTGTTGTTAGACCCCCGCTTTTTCAATTGGTATCAGAGCAGGCAAACACGCTAAGACCTCATCAGTCTGTGTTTGTAGCGATCTGACTCTATGGACAAGAGTACTACCTCTGATAAACGCATCACCAGTAATAAAGATTCTCTCTCGTCTAAATCTATTAAAGAGAAAAGTTCAATCTCGAATATAGAGAAACCTTGTGGTTCGACGAGACAGACAGACAATGACATGAGTGTTCATGACTACCCTTCGAAAGAGACATTCTCTTCTAATGAATGGGATACAGCTGAAGAGAGTAAATTGATTCTAAATCTTGTTAGAATTCAAGTTGTTGGAATAAATCAGTTACAACACCATGTCAATGTTCTTCTTGGTATTGTAAGAGATTGCAAAGTCCATGGCAACGCTGAAGATCAGTCTTCATGCTTGACTCTTGAGGCTAGCCTCGAAAAGGATTCCTTGGATATTGAACGCCGCTTGAATAAACTCTCCATTCAAGGAGGTTCAAAGCAATCTAATGCACCAAGAACTTCTGATACTTTTCTTTCAGAAGTAAATACAGATGTTCCTAATGTTTCCTCCAATTTTGAACTTAGGACATCCTGTAAAAGAGACAACTCTTCTGACGATGATATTAAGACTGCATCCTCCAATCATTCCTATGATCAAAAGGTATGTCTTGTTTGTGAGACCAAGTGTTCTGTTAGGAAAAAGAGAAACTCTAAGTTGAATAAACACTCCTTAGTTCAACTTCAACACACCCTAGATTTGATTCTCAAAGGTGTGACTGACATCCGTATGATTGAGCCAATTGGTTTTTGTCCTATCATGTATATACAACCAGGAAATTCAGAACAGTGAGTTCCTCCAATGTTCAAGGGAAGAATAGACGTCTTAATAAACATCGTCCAAAGGAAGTTCAATGCTTTGTCTCTAAAAGCAACATTGTTCCTGTTGAGAAAGTCATTTCGGAAGAAAGGAAGATTGATAAGATAAGAAAAGATATTAAAGAGCTTGTCAACAGATTATCTACTTCCTCATGTCAAGGAATTTCTGGTAAGAACTCTAACTATGTCTCTTATTTTTATGACAATAAATTTTATGACAATTTCTCATGTCAAACAGGATCCCTCTATAAGACTAAGAGGAAAAACAAACTTAACCAAAGACATAAACCTCGTAATGATCCTGTGGCTCGTACTTGTGCTAATTAATCACAAGGTTCGAGAACTTACTCATATAAAATCTTGTTGAGTAAGTTGTGTTAAAAACAGGTATACTTGTTGCTTGCATCTGTTAAGTTAAGCTATTTTCTTATCGTCCATAGCTAAACTCATGTTGACATATCCACTAAGATCAAGTATTGGTTAAGTTAAATTGTTGCATACTGCCTTAAAATTTGTTTTTAGGACCTGTTCTCATATGTTTGAAGGACTTTTGTTCTTGGGTAATTGTTGTACTCGAACGGATTTCGTTCTGGTCCGAGTCAACAGTTTATTTGAAACCCTAAATTGTTGTCCCCAAGGATAGAACATCCAACCTATTAGGGTTACAAGTCACGTACGTGTACCTCTGGTGGTGGTTGGATTTTCAAAGAATGTCTTCCTCCTCATCTTGCTATGGTGGTTTCGCAAAAGGATTTCTTGACAAAGGTGTTGAGGTTGATTCCAAGAGGAAGAGAACACTTGTAGATGAAGATCATCCCAATGCCTCATGCTTCTTTGCCTATACTCATGAAGATGCTGAAAAGGATGATATGATTTCTGCTGAAGTTGTTCATGACTTTCTTAAGTACTTTGGGGAAGCAAAACAACAACTTGTTGATACTCTCAAAGGTCTTGATATGGTGAAAACTGAGTTGGAAAAGGTTGTGTCTGACCTTGGTCTCATAAAATCTCAAATCAATGATATTCGTAAAGAGAATCATCTCTCTGAGGATGCAGAGAAGGCTCTCGTTCACAAGCTCGAAGATTCCATGTCATGAGAAGATCCTGTACTGCCCACATCCCTATTTGCTGTCAGGGAAACAATGGAGTCTGACTCATTCTAGCTTGTCTTTATTGATACCTAGTAAGTATTCTTTTGGATTAGTTGGAAGAATAACTAGTGTTTTGAATAGCGATGATTGTGACTACACATATTTATTTTTGTTTTCATATTCTTATGTTATTTTTTAGGTTTATTGGTTTTTAAATTCTAAAAATATTTGGAGGATGATGTTATTGCAGTATTGATCGTTATGATTTTGTGATATTGCAATTTGATTATGGGATATGTATTGTTTGTGTCCGTGAACTTGAAGGTCCCATATGCTGTCAAAAGTAAAGTCGTTCATGAATTGGTATTCGTATTAATGAAAAGACGAATGGACTTTTGACAATTACAAAAGTTATGCCTATGCAGTCATGTATTTGATGGAAAATAGGATAAAATCTTTTGTTTGACAAGGATAAAGTCTATTATGTTGTTATGATGGAAAATATAATAGATCCTTGTATGTTATCCACGGTATTGATCTTCATTGATCCATTTTGTTATGTTTTACCGTGAAGGCTCCATTGTGTGTCTTATGTTGAGCACGATACAACTAAGTCGTTTATTCTTATTGGCCTTGTTGGTTGTTCCATAAGATGCTATATGTTGAGCATTATGAACTAAATTAATCATCTTGGTTGGTTATTTAGTTATTTGCTCCGAAAGTTTTCTTTTGTCGAGCAAATCCTTTGACAATTAAATTGATTACTTTTGTGATTAGTTTGGTTGTTTGTATTCCAATTAGATTAATTATAAGTTCTCTTGTAATTAGTCTAGTTGAGTTTTCATATATTCCACAAGTTCTTGTGTTGAGTATATGAACGGCTATAATAATCATGTTATATTGGTTAATGTAGTCGTATATTCCGTAAGGTTTTTCCTTATGTTGAGTATGTGAACGATTAAGTTAGTCGTCTCCGTATGATTACCTTAGTCGTAGCTCTGTAAGTTTACTTATGTTGAGCACCTTCAATTAAATTGATCACTTTTGTGGTTTGATTTAGTTGCGTATTCCAATTAAATTAATCATAGGTTTTCTTGTGATTAATTTGGTTGAGTTTTGGATATAGAAAATCATTTCTATGGTTTTTTGGTGTCCAATTTAAAAATCCTTCTTTTCTTTCGAAATTAAGGTCGCTCTTGTTGTTCTTTAGGGAAAGACATCAAATGGGGGAGAGTTCTTTTGAACTTGTGCTTAATGGTAATATCTTGCGGGGTGTGCGGCTGTGGAATTTTATAGTGGTTATCTTGTATCTTAAAACTCCTTGATGAATGCATTTAGCTTCGGCTTTATGATTGCATCTAAATTAAGTTGGTATATATTTTTCTTTTACTCTATGAAATGTCTCTTGTGGAAATTTCATTATGATCCCGTTCTTGTACATTTGCCAATTTTATTGACAAAAAGGGGGAGAAATATTGTAGTTCACACTACGAATACATATGGTTTTTGGATCATTTTGTAAGGGGGAGTGGTTTATATGATCGAGATGGAGTATTGACTAAGGGGGAGTAATACATATCACCATAGTATTATTGTTAAAGTCGTGATACAATTGGACTTTGATGTTACATAATAATACTATGACACTGTATAATAATGATCGAGAATCTCCACGGTTGTCTTAAGTGCACGAACTTATTTGTGAGCTTAAGAGGTTATGATCTAAAGATGTGCTCTGAACATGAAACTTAAATTACTAAGGAATGCTTTATGCAAACCGTGGCTATAAATTTCATGAGCCGATTCAATCGAATCGAATCATCTTTGTTTCAATTGTGTCTTGTGTAGTTACATAAGATCTCATAGCAATTGAACAACTCTTTAACTAGTTCATTTGAGTCAATTGAACTAGTTACGGTGAAGAAGAACAAGGTTAATATGAAATGCTCATATGGTTAACCTTTTGGTTTACTATGTTGAACCAACATACACGTACACGTTTGGGCATGGTTTTCACAAACCCAGTAAACGTCTACCCAAGTGTGTGTGACAAGCTAAGTTTTCGATCTAACGGTTGAAAAATATTAGCTTGAATCTAAATCAGGTTTTCATCTAACGGTGAATATGGATTGCTTTGTAACTAAGGCAAAACCCTGATTTGAAGGTGTTTATGGGTGAAAACTATTCTTGCCGAATTTGGTAATTTGGGGTGTGTGGATGAGGAATGAATCTAAACCCTAAACAAATGCACTGCACGGGAGTGGTTTGTTATTTGAGAAATCAATTTGTACAATTCTGGCCTAAATCAAGAAATGGTCGTTCCAGACTTGCTTCGGTCACAAAGTGAAGGAGATGGGGTTGATATTAGGGAGGGAAGCGAAGAAGGTGTTGAGATTGTGAAGGTGTTGGCTATGTATGACTTGTATCAGAAAGCTGAACTGGCTTACAGAATGAAAGCTATCAGTTCTGGTGTTGGAATACGATTGTATCAACACTTGGTTTCTGTTGTCTTGTCCTGGAAATAGGGAGGAAAACCTATTTATACAAGTCATTGATCCTTAATCACGTCTCTCGTAGGAAGTGGAGAAAGTGAAGTGATGGAGTAGTGGAGTTGCGTGTGTTAGTGTCACACGATCAGTCTTGCCCACTTCTCCCATCATTCTTATTTGTCCATTACTTCCTGACACGTTCTTGTGATGGCGCGTTGTGCGCTGCACGCTGTAAACCACCAGACCAATACCCTAGTAAGTATCCCCCAGTTTGTGACATGATTGATGTCTCGATTGTGTGGATCGTGGGACCCAAAGGAAGTAGCATGTAATGCTAGGTTAAATAACTAAGTTATTTGGGAATTTGATACTTGTAAAATATCACGTGAATTCTATGCGTGTAATGCATCGAATATATTCAGCATGTATGAAGCATCTCTGTTGAGCGTCTTAAAATAGCATCATGTCCAACCTACTTCATGTGAGGGTTTGGAGGCTGCGCAAGCAAGTCCTCTCTTGGACGACCACATGGTGTGGTGGAGTGGCGGATGGTAATCACCACGACACCTCATTGACAAACTAACTCCTGACCAGGGATGTATAACCAAGAAGGTGAAGTTGAACGGACGAGATGATCTTTGAGACACTCATCTGCGACCGTTGGTGGAATTAGGGTTTATGAAGAGGTGCGCAAGCATCACTCTTCAGCCTTGTCGAATCCAATCTTGGGACACGATTTTGGCAAGCCGATTTGGCATGCATGTAGACGGCATGCCGGTGTACATGCCCATACCTCATTGTCTCGTGAAAGTGTAATCTAGATCGCTCAATTTGTCCGGCAAAGAGGAGCGTCTAGGATTGATTTGCGACAGAGATTTTGTGCCGCAAAGGCCGCGCGTCATGCCATCTTTGGGCGCGCGTTTCGATGCGACCAAGCCTGGTCGGTCTTGGCCTATTAGTCTGGTGTGTAGTCGACGGACTGATGTACACGCCTGTCGTGATACAATTTTGGACTGTGTGCAATTTTGTAAGGGGGAGTGGTTTACATGATCGAGATGGAGTATTGACTAAGGGGGAGTAATACATATCACCATAGTATTATTGTTAAAGTCGTGATACAATTGGACTTTGATGTTACATAATAATACTATGACACTGTATAATAATGATCGAGAATGTCCACGGTTGTCTTAAGTGCACGAACTTATTTGTGAGCTTAAGAGGTTATGATCTAAAGATGTGCTCTGAACATGAAACTTAAATTACTAAGGAATGCTTTATGCAAACCGTGGCTATAAATTTCATGAGACGATTCAATCGAATCGAATCATCTTTGTTTCAATTGTGTCTTGTGTAGTTACATAAGATCTCATAGCAATTGAACAACTCTTTAACTAGTTCATTAGAGTCAATTGAACTAGTTATGGTGAAGAAGAACAAGGTTAATATGAAATGCTCATATGGTTAACCTTTTGGTTTACTATGTTGAACCAACATACACGTACACGTTTGGGCATGGTTTTCACAAACCCAGTAAACGTCTACCCAAGTGTGTGTGACAAGCTAAGTTTTCGATCTAACGGTTGAAAAATATTAGCTTGAATCTAAATCAGGTTTTCATCTAACGGTGAATATGGATTGCTTTGTAACTAAGGCAAAACCCTGATTTGAAGGTGTTTATGGGTGAAAACTATTCTTGCCGAATTTGGTAATTTGGGGTGTGTGGATGAGGAATGAATCTAAACCCTAAACAAATGCACTGCACGGGAGTGGTTTGTGATTTGAGAAATCAATTTGTACAATTCTGGCCTAAATCAAGAAATGGTCGTTCCAGACTTGCTTCGGTCACAAAGTGAAGGAGATGGGGTTGATATTAGGGAGGGAAGCGAAGAAGGTGTTGAGATTGTGAAGGTGTTGGCTATGTATGACTTGTATCAGAAAGCTGAACTGGCTTACAGAATGAAAGCTATCAGTTCTGGTGTTGGAATACGATTGTATCAACACTTGGTTTCTGTTGTCTTGTCCTGGAAATAGGGAGGAAAACCTATTTATACAAGTCATTGATCCTTAATCACATCTCTCGTAGGAAGTGGAGAAAGTGAAGTGATGGAGTAGTGGAGTTGCGTGTGTTAGTGTCACACGATCAGTCTTGCCCACTTCTCCCATCATTCTTGTCCATTACTTCCTGACACGTTCTTGTGATGGCGTGTTGTGCGCTGCACGCTGTAAACCGCCAGACCAATACCCTAGTAAGTATCCCCCAGTTTGTGACATGATTGATGTCTCGATTGTGTGGATCGTGGGACCCAAAGGAAGTAGCATGTAATGATAGGTTAAATAACTAAGTTATTTGGGAATTTGATACTTGTAAAATATCACGTGAATTCTATGCGTGTAATGCATCGAATATATTCAGCATGTATGAAGCATCGCTGTTGAGCGTCTTAAAATAGCATCATGTCCAACCTACTTCATGTGAGGGTTTGGAGGCTGCGCAAGCAAGTCCTCTCTTGGCCGACCACATGGTGTGGTGGAGTGGCGGATGGTAATCACCACGACACCTCATTGACAAACTAACTCCTGACCAGGGATGTATAACCAAGAAGGTGAAGTTGAACGGACGAGATGATCTTTGAGACACTCATCTGCGACCGTTGGTGGAATTAGGGTTTATGAAGAGGTGCGCAAGCATCACTCTTCAGCTTGGTCGAATCCAAGCTTGGGACACGATTTTGGCAAGCCGATTGGGCATGCATGTAGACGGCATGCCGGTGTACATGCCCATACCTCATTGTCTCGTGAAAGTGTAATCTAGATCGCTCAATTTGTCCGGCAAAGAGGAGCGGCTAGGATTGATTTGCGACAGAGATTTTGTGCCGCAAAGGCCGCGCGTCATGCCATCTTTGGGCGCGCGTTTCGATGCGACCAAGCCTGGTCGGTCTTGGCCTATTAGTCTGGTGTGCAGTCGACGGACTGATGTACACGCCTGTATTTCATTGTCCCATAGAAACGTGATCTAAGCCACTAAATTCGTCCGGCAAAGTTGAGTGGTCGAGATTAGTTTGCAATTGGGAGGTGTGACCACGCCTAGTTTGGGCGTGCGAATCGAGGCAACTAGGCATGATATGCCTTAGCCGATCGGGTGTGGAGATAGATGGGCTCACGGTGATCATGTTGATGCGCACCGGACCTGCCTAGTCTATTCCTGGACCCTTCATTCGTGCAAGAGAAAATGGACGCTCGTGATGTTCAAACCCTAATTAAGGTTTCACCGGCCGTGCGTCATGCCTTGTTTGGGCGTACGAACTGGAACGACCAACTATAGTTGGTCCTGACCGATCGGTCGTGTATGTAGGCGGGCCCATGGTGATTGTGTTGACATGCTCTGGGCCCTTTGAATCTACATCTACACCCTCCATCTATGCCTGCAAATATGGATGGTTGAGACTACTTTGCGATACATGTAATGGTGTCGCAAACCCTAATTTAAAGTTTCTCGTCCACGCTATTTTGGCTGGACGTATTGGCAAGCCATGCTACCCTTTTGGGGAGGACGACCATGCGGGTCCGCATTGGGCCGGTAGTGAATACTCCAATACCTGCTTGAGGGTTATGGATTCGATCTGAGCCATCCAATCATGCTGGTGAAGTTGGATGGTCGTGATCGTTTCTGAGACTGATATGGATAGTATAGATGCTCAATCGGGCTAGTATAACACTCCGAGAGTTATATCATGTACGGGTATTTCGTACATGCTTCATTATTAATGCTTGGAGATTCGTGTTGCTCTGCTGAGAGCAACACTCAGTCGTCATGCCGCACCAATGATAAGAGTGGAGCAGTACAGGAAATACAAGGATGGTCATACATTAATAATGTTATAAATTCACAAGGTATATGGGATTGTTGCTACATGCTCCATTTTAGGTGAATTAGTAAAGTGGAGAAGTATTCATCACTTATCAGTGGCTTTATCCTTTGCAGGATGTCAGTGCATAAATTTGGTTTTACAATTTTAGCTCTGAACTAAAATCCACCATCAACATTAAGTCCCCTGCCTAGCGCATAATGGTTGCATTATTGTGGGGTAGGCATGAGATGGTGACAGTTAAAGATAAAACTTATGATACAAAGTTAGATGTTACCAGGAAAGACGGGTCGTCTTGTCCTTGGAGCATGTCACGTTCAAGAGGCGTCCAGGCGAGCGTTCCCCTAGCATGATGTCGGTCTTGCCTTCTTTGATCGACCTTGCTATGCCTGCTTAGGTCGAGGGGCTATTGCGCCTGCTTGATCGAACTTGGGCTTGATGTGCCTAATCGACGGACTGTTGCGCCTGCTTCGTTCGTGGGAGTACGCCAGGTGTGACGACGACCTTGCTGGGACCGGTTTCCTCCTTCATATATTTGATCCAAGAAGGGAATAGAACTTGTATGCTCCTCTTCCCATAGACAACCGTGCATGGAACCCTGAACGGATGTGGACCCCACCATGTATATGCTTCGACCAAACGTTACCCTGTTGCACCTGTTTGATAGGCATGTGGGCCCTCCTACTTCGCTCAACCATGGGACTCATCATGCGTCTGCTTGATAGAACGTGGGCTTGTTGTGCCTGCTTCGGTTAAACATGGGTCCACTGTGTGCCTGCTTTGGTCGAACGTGGGACCCGATGTAAGCATGCTTGCTTCGAACATGGGCAGATGTGCATGCTTCAATTAAACACGGGTCCACCGTGTACATGCTTCAAACGTCGGCCTTGTTCTTCGACTGAAAACCGACCCTGCTGTGTGCGACTATTTTATTCGAATACCAGCCTTATGACCTTGATCAACTCCGTCTTCGTGGACTCCACCAACACCGGCCTTGTTTGCTGACGTGGCCCAATACCAGCCTTACTTGATGACGTGGCCCAATACCAGCCTTGTGACCTTGATCGGCCTTGACCAATACCGGCCTGACGTGACCCCAGCCTACTTGCGTGACGTGATATCAGTCTTGCTTGCGTGACGGGATATTAGCCTTGCGATCTCGACCAATACCAGCTTCGCGTACTTGGGAAACACCGGCCTCGTTTGCTGACGTGGATCAATACCAGCCTTGCTTGCTTTTCCCGAACGTGGGACCCGCCGCGTTCCTGCTTTGCTTGGGGCCGGCTGTTTCCTCACCCAACACCAGACTTGCTCCTTGACCAACACCGGCCTTGCCTTGACGAACACCGGCCTTGCTGACGGACATTCCTCGATCGACACCGGCCTTGCTGTCTTATTTCGTTCGAACACCGGACTTGTCCCGTATACTATCTTTGTTACTTCTACCAAAACACCAGCCTTGCTGCTGTGACCAACATCGGTCTTGCTAACCAACATCGGTCTTCTCTTTGCTCGAACATGGCACCCAGGCGTGCTTGCTTTGCCCAAACGTGAACCTTGTATGTTCGAACATGGTGTGGGTCCCGCTGAGAGCGTTGAAGAAGCTTCTGGAGCGAGCATGTCCTGGAGAGCGTTGAATCAGCTTCTGGTGGAGGGAGAGTTGAAGAGGCTTCTGCTGGAGAGTGTTTTGAAGCGGCTTCTGCTGGAGAGAGTGTTGAAGCAGCTTCTTCATGAGAGAGCGTTGAAGCAAGCTTCTTGTGGAAGAGCGGCGAAGCAGCATCCTCTTCAGTTTGATTTACACTTGCGAATTACATGCTTCTTGATTGACCGTGTTGAAGAAGTCCCTGACTGACAGTTCATGCTGAGACTCAGTCCCCAAGCGTGATTTACATGGTTCTATCTTGTATGGTCGGTGGGTTTACCATAATAAAGATATCGCCATCTCTCCTCCGTGACTCTACTACTTCTCCGTGGGAAAATAAAATATGCAGAAGTTCGGATTACCTCTGTCCGTAGTGGTTGTTGCTACGGTGAAGCTTGAACAACGGTTCTCAACCGCAGCTGCGATCAGAAGAGACTGGGAGGAATATGGCGCGAACTTGGCGGTCTTCATATAGTGGTAGATCTCGTCTCGTTATTAGAGGGAGAAGCTAATGATGGAACCGATGGCTTCTTGATGTTGCTTCATGGAATGAAGAATAGGGGGACAGTCCCTGCCCACGAGTATCCATTGAGCCTTCGACTTGATAGATGTTGCCACGCTGGGTTCATGAGACCGTCTTTACGCCTGCGTTGCGCTTCACAGACGTCCAAGAATATCAACGGCCTTTGACAATACTTCTGCACTCTTGAGTATATATTCGTCTTTGGACATCTTGGAAAGATAGCGTGCTTGCATCTCTCTAAATTCACCATCTTTGAGATGGGTAGTGCTAAGTGTCATACTCCTTTGACATTATCATCTTCAGATAGTGTCTTTGAGGAGTAGGGAAGTTCCTTCATGCGAATGACTTAACTAATGATGAATCTCTTGACATGGATAATCTGTATGTACCTCTTAAGACCCAGGTGCAATCTCCTTTGGTAACGCAGCTACTTCTTCTACGGGAGATGAAATTCTGAAAGCGTCTCTCATTGATGTTGCTGTCGTCGATCCAGACATGGAATATCTTGGACGTTGTTTCATCATTGTGGCGGTCGTGCATGTTCTATTGGAGTTGGAGTTGGAGATCTTGGACGCGTAGGATGTTGTATCTCGGTGGTTTTCCTCTTACTGCTTCAGCGGAACTTCTTACAAAGGCTGAAGATTGTATTGCCCGTTGGTGAAATATATGTTTCCAAGAACATTGTGAGGCTCTTCATTACTGGCAGGCTTGTTGTTTCCAGCAGAGAAGGTGTTGTCGTAATTGCACCATGCTCATACATCCTTATATGTTTGTAGCCGCTACATCCATCCATGGAGGAGAACATGTCGTGTTCGCTGGTAGCATATACCAACATGTCGATGTTAGGTAGAGGAAATCGTCATTGGGCAGCATTCGTTCAAGTCTCTGGAATCCATGTAACACCTGATCTCGCGCCTGAATTGCCTCGGAGATTGTTTGACCGGCTTGGATCGGAGATTGTATGAATGCTTACACAAGGACGAGCTGATGGAGATAGGCCTAGGATATTCCTCATCGTCGAGTTCATCAGTTGTGGAGTTGGTACCATCTTGCAGCTGTCGTGGAGCATCCAACACCTCTTCCTGTGGATCGTTGTTGTTGTAGCATTCTGCTGGGCGGAGAGACTGGGTAATAGTCTCCCCTGCTGATTGCTAACAGAGGCGTCGGTATACAGTTTTCCATTTCTGGTCACGGCTTTCCACGAAACATGGGTTGTGGCTTCACCGAATGAAGAGGAATGCCTTGTCAGCAAAGGTGCGTCGTGGGGATTAGCCCTCAATGATGCAAGTCGGTCATCCTCCTGGATTGACGCCCACGTGGAGAGTGGGATGCAATGGACTTTGTCTGATCCTTTCCGCGGAGCTTCTCTCAGTTCGAACAGTTCTACTCCGCATATTGGTGTGTAAGGAGACAATGATGCAGGAATACGAACGACTTCTTTATCCATCATAGTCTTCAGGCATTGGTGATACGTTGAAGGGACGATCCCGTATGTGCTGGTCTGGTTTCCTTCAAAGTCTGTCATTGTGGTAGGATGCCATACGATCTTGCCTGAGCGAACCTTGGCAATCCTGAGGGTCTTGAGAGTAATCACATTCGAAGACGCTCCCGTGTCGATGAGGGCCCTCTTGAACTCTGAATCCTTGATGCGTGCAGTAACGTGTAGGGCCCTGTTGTGACCTTCTTCTGGTTTATTGCAGCAAAACGTCTCTGCCCGTTGATTCTTCGAGAGGTGTAAAAGTTCGCATAAACTTTCCACTAGAGAAACCACTTCCTGATCCACCGGCCTCCGGCTCATAGTGAGACTATTGACTTGAGGAGGATCGTTGTGAGGATCAGTCCCCAGTGTAGGAATCTCCATGACAGGACCGTTCATATCTGATGTCGCTTCTTTGATCAGGTCCATGTAGGTCCGCGCCGCTGAAGTACCTTCTCTGGGTGCGTTGAATGCGTTCCTTGTTGGCTTCAGGGGATGTCGCGACTCTTGTCGCAATCGATCAGTTAATGTCTTAAGAAAAGTGAGTACCTCTTTCTGAGTTGCAGCCATATCCGTTTGAGTCTTAGCAAGGACTTCCTGCCTATCCATGCGATGGTATTGGGAGATGGTCCTCCTCTTTCTCCTCCAGCTCCTCGTTTTGATGAAGGGGTGGAAGTTATTGCTCTAGTGACCGCCGGAGGCATTACACTTTGAGGAGATGCCGGGATTTTCGGCTGCTCTGGCTCTGGTGATGGGAGGTGTTACACTCACTGGAACATCTCCTGCTCCGCTGGTGCTGGTAGTAGAGGAAGCAATTCCACGAGATACATTGATGGTATTGACTTGTGCTTAATGGTAATATCTTGCGGGGTGTGCGGCTGTGGAATTTTATAACGGTTATCTTGTATCTTAAAACTCCTTGATGAATGCATTTAGCTTTGGATTTATGATTGCATCTAAATTAAGTTGGTATGTATTTTTCTTTTAGTCTATGAAATGTCTCTTGTGGAAATTTCATTATGATCTCGTTCTTGTACCTTTGCCAATTTTATTGACAAAAAGGGGGAGAAATATTGTAGTTCACACTACAAATACATATGGTTTTTGGATCATTTTGTAAGGGGGAGTGGTTTCCATGATCGATATGGAGTATTGACTAAGGGGGAGTGATACATATCACCATAGTATTATTGTTAAAGTCGTGATACAATTGGACTTTGATGTTACATAATAATACTATGACACTGTATAATAATGATCGAGAATCTCGATTTCTCTCATTGTTATAGCTACGGATATTCAACAACGATGATGCTAAACTTACAACCTTTGGGATCATTGGAGTACTTGGAAGGACGAATATTTCAGGGAACGTTGAAGATTAAACTATGGAATAGGAGCTACTAAAGTTTGTCTTTTTCGTATTCCATATGTATTAATAGTTTTGTCACTAAAATTGACAAAGGGGGAGATTGTTAGAGCATAGATCGGTCGACCTCGCATGTGTTTCTATCTCAAGCATGTTTGTCAATGTTAGTGATCAAAACTATGAGTCTTGATTTCTAGCCTACATAGCTAAGTCTCGGACTAGGATAGAAAAGTGTAGTTGAGCTCAAGGACTTCATGGCGATTCATCATACAACGACGAAGATCTACTCAAGGAACCGTGGAACTTCATCAAAAAAAAGGTATGTGGGGACTTGAACTTATCAATCACTCAAAAGTCTATCTCTTCTATCTCCTACTTCTTATGAGACAAAAGTCGTATGCTATATAGACCGGATCATACACATTTGATATTTCGAGCCGAGTATATCTCGCCTATCTATATCTCGAAATCATGTGTTGGTCAAGCGTTTCGCTTTGATCAAGTTTATCTTCACCTAGTGATGAAAGTCATGAAAAGTTTCAATTACTTTGAGAATTGCTCTGGCGCGAAACGGTCTGTGAATAACGGCTATATAACGTCTTCTGAGAATGTCTCAATGATTGGAATGAGAGTTTAGATTACATAACCATGTATTCCTTAATCCGAAGTTTTCGAACTTTGTTGATTGAGAGAAACCTTAGGAATTGGCTTTCCCAAGTCCGCAAACCCAATCCGCGAACTGACGGAAGTTCTTGCACCGAGAATTTCTGATGGTATTTTCCAAAAACTCGTTTGCGTGTAAGTCCGCGAACTCAGTCTGCGAACCTAGTCCGCGAACTGTCAAAAGTCTCTTTGCCGAGATTTTCTGCTGAGTTTGGAAAACTCCACCGGTTGTCTTAAGTCCGCGATCTTGTTTGTGAGTTTAAGAGGTTATGATCTAAAGATGTGCTCTGAACATGAAACTTAAATTACTAAGGAATGATTTATCCAAACCATGGCTATAAAGTTCATGAGCCGATTCAATTGAATCGAATCATCTTTGTTTCAATTGTGTCTTGTGTAGTTACATAAGATCTCATAGCAATTGAACAACTTTTTAACTAGTTCATTTGGTCAATTGAACTAGTTATGGTGAAGACGAACAAGGTTAATATGAAATGCTCATATGGTTAACCTTTTGGGTTACTATGTTGAACCAACATACACGTACACGTTTGGGCATGGTTTTCACAAACTCAGTAAACGTCTACCCAAGTGTGTGTGACAAGCTAAGTTTTCGATCTAACGGTTGAGAAATATTAGCTTGAATCTAAATCAGGTTTTCATCTAACGGTGAATATGTATTTCTTTGTAACTAAGGCAAAACCCTGATTTGAAGGTGGTTATGGGTGAAAACTATTCCTGCCGAATTTGGTAATTTGGGGTGTGTGGATGAGGAATGAATCTAAACCCTAAACAAATGCACTGCACGGGAGTGCTTTGTGATTCGAGAAATCAATCTGTACAATTCTGGCCTAAACCAAGAAATGGTCGTTCTAGACTTGCTTCGGTCACAAAGTGAAGGAGATGGGGTTGATCTTAGGGAGGGAAGCGAAGAAGGTGTTGAGATTGTGAAGGTGTTGGCTATGTATGACTTGTATCAGAAAGCTGAACTGTCTTACATAATGAAAGCTATCAGTTCTGGTGTTGGAATACGATTGTATCAACACTTGGTTTCTGTTGTCTTGTCCTGGAAATAGGGAGGAAAACCTATTTATACAAGTCATTGATCCTTAATCACATCTCTCGTAGGAAGTGGAGAAAGTGAAGTGATGGAGTAGTGGAGTTGCGTGTGTTAGTGTCACACGATCAGTCTTGCCCACTTCTCCCATCATTCTTGTCCATTACTTCCTGACACGTTCTTGTGATGGCGTGTTGTGCGCTGCACGCTGTAAACCGCCAGACCAATACCCTAGTAAGTATCCCCCAGTTTGTGACATGATTGATGTCTCGATTGTGTGGATCGTAGGACCCACAGGATATAGCATGTAATGCTAGGTTAAATAACTAAGTTATTTGGGAATTTGATACTTGTAAAATATCACGTGAATTCTATGTGTGTAATGCATCGAATATATTCAGCATGTATGAAACATCGTTGTTGAGCGTCTTAAAATAGCATCATGTCCAGCCTACTTCATGTGATGGTTTGGAGGCTGCGCAAGCAAGTCCTCTCTTGGCCGACCACATGGTGTGGTAGAGTGGCGGATGGTAATCACCACGACACCTCATTGACCAACTAACTCCTGACCAGGGTTGTATAACCAAGCAGGTGAAGTTGAACGGACGAGATGATATTTGAGACACTCATCTGCGACCGTTAGTGGAATTAGGGTTTAAGAAGAGGTGCGCAAGCATCACTCTTCATCTTGGCCTAATCCAAGCTTGGGACACGATTTTGGCAAGGCCGATTGGGCATGCATGTAGACGGCATGCCGTTGTACATGCCCATACCTCATTGTCTCGTGAAAGTGTAATCTAGATCGCTCAATTTGTCCGGCAATGAGGAGCGGATAGGATTGATTTGCGACAGAGATTTTATGCCGCAAAGGCCGCGCGTCCGCGCGTTTCGAGGCGACCAAGCCTGGTCGTTCTTGGTCGATCAGTCTGGTGTGCATACGACGGGCTAATGTACACGCCTGCATTTCATTGTCCCATAGAAACATGATCTAAGCCACTCAATTTGTCCGGCAAAGTTGAGTGGTCGAGATTAGTTTGCAATTGGGAGGTGTGACCACTCCAAGTTTGGGCGTGCGAATCGAGGCAATCAGGCATGATATGCCTTGGATGATCGAGTGTGGAGATAGATGGGCCCACGGTGATCATGTTGATGCGCACCGGACCTGCCTAGTCTATTCCTGGACCCTTCATTCGTGCAGGAGAAAATGGACGCTCGTGATGTTCAAACCCTAATTAGGGTTTCACCGGCCGTGCGTCATGCCTTGTTTGGGCGTATGAACTGGAACGACCAACTATAGTTGGTCCTGACCGATCGTTCATGTATGTAGGCGGGCCCACGGTGATTGTGTTGACATGCACTGGGCCCTTTGAATCTACATCTACACCCTCCATCTATGCCTGCGAAGATGGATGGTTGAGACTACTTTGCGATACATGTAATGCATCGCAAATCCTAATTTAGAGTTTCTCGTCCACGCTGTTTTGGTTGGACGTATTGGCAAGCCATGCTACCCTTTTGGGGAGGCCGACAATGCGGGCCGGTGGTGAATACTCCGATACCTGCTTGAGGGTTATGGATTCGATCTGAGCCATCCAATCATGCTGGTGAAGTTGGATGGTCGTGATCGTTTCTGAGACTGATATGGACAGTCCAGATGCTCAATCGGGCTAGTATAACACTCCGAGAGTTATATCTTGTACGATTATTTCGTACATGCTTCATTATTGATGCTTGGAGATTCGTGTTGCTCTGCTGAGAGTAACACTCAGTCGTCATGCTGCACCAATGATAAGAGTGGAGCAGTACAGGAAATACAAGGCTGGTCATACATTAATAATGTTATAAATTCACAAGGTATATGGGATTGTTGTTACATGCTCCATTTTAGGTGAATTAGTAAAGTGGAGAAGTATTCATCACTTATTAGTGGCTTTATCCTTTGCAGGATGTCAGTGCATAAATTTGGTTTTACAATTTTAGCTCTGAACTAAAATCCACCATCAACAGAAGGCTATATAAAGGAGACATCTAGCATTTTGCAAAACTAATCCCCACACGTCTGTGTGATACTAGTGCGCTCGCTAGAGTCGATTCTCCTTTAACCTTTGGTTTTCTTCTCTAAAACCAGGTTAACGACTTAAAGACTTCATTGGGATTTTGAAGCCAGACCGATACTACTTTTATCGTAGTTGTGTGATCTGATATTGCATCTTCTATCGTACGAGTACAATCTTTGATTGGATTGAGATCGTGAGAGTTCCCCGATATGCAAGATAAAGAAGTCACAAACATCTTTGTCTCACTGTTTGTTATTCCTCGACAAACCGCCTGTGTAGTCAGGAAGGATTGTAGAGAGGTGATTGATTAATCTAGGCTGTTCTTCGGGAATATAATACCGGATTATCAATTGGTTCCTGTTCACCTTGATTTCATATCTTAAGACGGAACAAAACCTAGGATTTATCTGTGGGAGACCGATTTATCCTTTAATAGACTTTTCTGTGTGAGACAGATTTGTTTATTTTCAAGTCGGCGATTTTGGGTTGCAGCAACTCTTGGTTGTGGGTAATTTTAGCTAAGGGAATTAAGTGCGCAGTATCCTGCTGGGATCAGAGGCGTAGGAGTACAATTGTACCTTGGATCGTTGGGAGACTGATTGGGGTTCAACTATAGTACAGTCCGAAGTTAGCTTGGAGTAGGCTAGTGTCTGTAGCGGCTTAATACAGTGTGTATTCAATCTGGAATAGATCCCGGGGTTTTTCTGCATTTGCGGTTTCCTCGTTAACAAAACTTCTGGTGTCTGTGTTATTTCTTTTCCGCATTATATTTTATATAATTGAAATAATACAGGTTGTGCGTTCGTGATCATCAATTGGAAATCCAACCTTTGGTTGTTGATTGTGGTTGATTGATCCTTGGACATTGGTCTTTGGTACCTTCCAAGTTATTCCTTGTATTTGATAAAGACTCGTTATTGATTTTAGCTTGAGTAAAAATCAAATCAAGAGAGAGATATTAACTTCTTGAGATACTTTTATCTAGATTGAGTCTGACTGTCTAGTTGATTCTCTAGCAAAGTATTTCGGAGTTAGTCCATACAGATTGCTATGCGAAATATTGGGTGTTTTTGTTAGACCCTCGCTTTTTCAGTTAGCCATATGATTACTCTCATATTAATCATAACTAGTTCAAATGACTCAAATGAAACTAGTTAAGAGTTGTTCAATTGTTTAGAAAATACAATTGAAATCAATTCGGTTTGATTCACTTGAATCAATCATGAACATTGTAGCCACTGTTTTCAAAGATTGCATTCCTTATGATTTAAATGTTTAAGTTCATGGACTTGACCGATTTGACAAAGTAACCAGCTTAAGTATGCGTACGGGTATGCGTACTTAAGCAACCGGTTTTGAGTTTTTGAAGTTTCCGAACTCAACAGAAATTTTCGGTTCAAAAACTTCCGCCAGTATGTGAGTTTTGCCAAAAACTCATACTTAAGGTGGATGGTTTGTGAGTTTTGCCAAAACCAAACTCAGCAGAAATTCTCGGTTTGAGAACTTCCGCCAATATGCGTACGGGTACGCATACTTAACCTGTCTCCTTCACCAAATCCGTATACACACATATGCATACTCTTGGCTTCCGGTTTATGGACTTATACACTAATGTGCGAACACAGTACATATGCTTGTATCCAAAAATGGTTACATCATCAACTATTTATTTCAATCATTGAAACATTCTTCTATAATGTTAATAGTCGTTTTCACACACTATCAACGTCAAAGAAATTTTCAAGATATTGAAATAATCATTATTGAAACCTTCCAAGTCTTACACCAAATGATTGTATCACACAAACCATGTAAGATGTTACTCGGCAATTTTCTCATGATATAAGATGAACTTGGTCGAAGCGAAAGCTTACCAACACATATTTCGAGAAATATGTAAGCGAGATATACTCAGATCGAAATTTCAAATGTGTATAGAGAAAATTATATTGTAACACGACTTATGTCTCAATATAGGATATAGTAAAAATAGACTTTCCAAGTGATAGATAAGTTCAAGTCTTCACATACCTTTTGTCGAAGAAGTTCCACAAGCCCCCCTTAGTAGTTCTTCGTCTTCAAGAGATGAACGTCAAGAGATTTAAGCTCAACTACACTATCTATGTCCTAGTCCGAGACATCTACAAATAGGCTAGAAATCAAGACTTATAGTTTTGATCACTAACATTGACAAACATGCTTGAGAAAGCAACGCGTGCGAGTTTGACCGAGCAATGCTCTAACACCTTCAAGTAAGTGCTCCTGCTTTACTGTCTTCATAGAAGTATGAAATTGCTGATTTGTGGATGAATGAATGAAAAATTTTAGCGAAATACGTTGTCAGAAAATTCAGAACCCAGTCTTTTAGCAAAAACATTGTAGAATCTTCGTCCGATGTCGGATTTTCGCAGTCTACACATGTTTTCTCATGCACAGGAAATTTCCAAGTTTTATGAAAGAATCTTTTTGAGTTTTGAGCATGTTTAGGGGTTGAAATAAGTGAAACAGTAAACTTCCAGGAGACCTCCAGAAAATTTCTAACTGGCATGTAGTCCAATGTTTCGGCCACATCTATTTGCTCGTTTATCCAATTGTTATGAAATTTTGATATGTTATATAGAACGTACATATGAAGACAATGGTATATGACTCAGCCTTAGATTCCTTACCAATTTCTCCCAGTTCGTCGACTTATACAGGGCAGTGTAAAATCTCCTCAGACGCGCTTGTTGTAAAACATGTTTTTATGACTTTCACACTATTTCCTCATGTCTTGAATGCATAATAAAGAACTTCGATAGTGTTAGTTCACTTACATGCTGGATTTTATGATTGATTTTGGTTTCCATGCTTGAATCGTTCTAATCTCATGTAATCTTCGTATTAGGTACCAAATGCCGAAGTTGAGAATAATGGAACCAACGATGATGACTTGAACAATATGGTGAATCAAAATGGTGATGTTATCAGCTCCACATCTCAGGCTCACGAGAATGTTACTACTGAAGGTGTTGAAGAGAATGATGCTCAAGTCGTCATTACTTCAGAGACGGAAGGAACCGGACTAGGAATAGAAGAAACTATGGTGGAAGAAACTGTTCTTGCTCCACCGGCGGAAAAGATTACTCCAGAAATAAGAGAAGTTTTTCCGATGACTGAGACTCGCATAGTGGTGCATAAATATTCTACTGCAGGGGTTGCCTTCGTTCCTCTATTTGGTGCGTTACTCACGTATCATGAATTAGTCGGTGGATTTAGTATTCCTATTGTTTATATCTGCATGTATGAAGAAATATGGAGGAGATACGGTCATATCGTCGTCATCACAGACCCAAAACGAAGTTATTTCTCGACCAAGCAAGTAGGAGCTATCTTGCGGGTTATAGACGATATACGAACCAGAGCTAGATGTACTGTTACTCCAGATGTACTCTTTGATTGGGAGTACAATTTGGACCACTCTGAGCAACTGGGCTTTAATGTGGGATGGCTTCGTGAGATAATTGAAGCCATTATAGAAGCAGTCGAGAAGAATGTGCCTCTGACAAGTGATGTTGTGATGAAGAAGGAGTCTAAGATCGCTCAGTTGATTGAAGAATTGGAGTTGGAGAAAGCCTCCTTGCGAGACCTGAAGATTGCAGAGGAGCAAACATCTTTCTTTGCTGATTTTATTTAGTTTCCTTTCCCTAATCTCTTGAACCTTGAACTTCTGAGAGATGTGAGGTTTCATTTTGTTTTTGATTTGTTGATTGGTTTTGGATAAGCAGGTGATCAAGGATTTTCTTTTACATTTGACAGAGATTTTCTTTAAATAAAAAAAAACTTTGATAAATTGCTGAATTCAAATACTGAATGCAAATATTGCAAACATTTTGGAGGAATTGAAAATATATGTGAAAGAAAATCCTAAGATGCATTAGGTGTCTCGATCATTCGTTCGTGCCTTGATACACATGACACCCTAAAACGCTGAATATCTCAGGCGTCAAAAGCTTTGAGCCAATTCTCCTGTATCACTGGTGCACTCGTCTTTCCCTTCACATCAGCCAACTTATAGTATCCTCCAACCGTCGACTTAGTAACCATAAAAGGCCCTTCCCAGTTAGAGTTTCTTGCAGAATGGAGATTATGTTTAGTTTCCTTGAGAATTAAATCCCCTTCATGAAATTTATTAGGCTTGATCGTTCGCTCCCTGAATATTTTATGCTGGTTCGGAATTCCTCATACAGTAGGATTCCATGTTTGTGGAGATTTCCAATCTTGCGGCACATGTGGACACTTGTACAAGGGAGAATACCTAGGATATTGCTTGTTGTGTTCAGTCATTATTTTGACTGTATCAGTGAGATTCTCGATTCGGAGAGGCTCCGCATCCAACCACTTGGTGAAATACTGCTGAGATGAGGTTATCCATTCATAACATTTTGCAATAGCTAAGTTGTTGGTGGAGTGAAGCCCCCCGGACCAGAGCAGCATGTTTGAAAATTGATAATATGGACGCATGAGCGGAAATAATACTTGCCTGAGTGCGGAACCTTTTGATGAAAGCATGTGCATTTTCTTCAGGTTTTTGCGTTATCTCCATCAAGGCTTTGACTTCCTCCAGATGCTCGAACCATGGAGTATCCTCTATTTCTTCCGAATCAGAGTTTTCTTCAACAGAGAAATGTGCAATTGAAGGTGTTGGAGTTACCTTTTCAGCATAAATCCACATA
This sequence comes from Papaver somniferum, assembly GCF_003573695.1. Taxonomy (NCBI): domain Eukaryota; kingdom Viridiplantae; phylum Streptophyta; class Magnoliopsida; order Ranunculales; family Papaveraceae; genus Papaver; species Papaver somniferum. The sequence continues at coordinate 37,553,087 of NC_039362.1, read as the reverse complement.
TGTCTGAGGATCATATCGTATCCTAGGTCTTCCCTAATTATGTGAAATTTGGTTTCCGCCCAGGTTGAACCAGTTTTCATTTTGAGAATGATTTAACCATACGCATCCCCGGAGATTCCTTCGTGATCTCTGACTGAAACAGGAGCATGAGTGGCTTCTTGTCGAGTGATGCCTGCAGCTCTGAGAGTCTTCAAAGGGATGATATTGACAGTCGTGCCAACATCGACCAACGCTTTTATGAATTCATTTCCTTTGAGATTGACCGTGGTAAGGAGTCCCCAGTCATACATCTCTTTGTCAATGACCGGAGGTTCAGGGAGTGCTTCTGGAACGGACAGATGTTTCCCGGACAGTATATGGTTAAAAGCCGCGAACATGTCCTTCCTTTGAGCCTTTGACAGATAAAGAATTTCGCAGATGTGCTCGATCAATGACTGAACTGCTTCTTTGACTGGTTGTCCAAAGAGTGTGAAGGTTCTAATTGGGAGAGGATTCTTGTGTACTCCTTCAGTCCCCAGTTTCCCTAAATCGGCCTTCTCTTTGAATATGCCTTTCAAAGTTCTGCAGTCACTTGTTGGATGACTGACATACCCATGAAAGAGGCAATAGCGAGGATTTTCCATTTCCTCCTCTGTCGGCTCTCTCCTAACGAAAGGTAGTTTGATTGCATCGTCTTGAATCCATACTTCCAATAGTTCGATCACCTCTTCGATAGGAAAAGGAAAGTCTGGTTCTTCCTGGTCTTTCTGCTGACGCTGAGTCGGTGCTTGTGCATTTCGAGCTTGGTTGTCCTTCCTCGATGTTTTTGTAGGATGGGACATTGGAGGATCATTCTTATGCTTCCGCACTTCGGCTTTCCTCTTGCTTCCTTTAGAAATATTCATGGAAGGTTGGAGATTATACTGCTTGTTGATAAGGCGCCTGGCACTGCATCGAGTTTCTCGTGGTTCCTCTACTTTTGTAGCTCTTGTTCTTTCCAGTAAGGCCAGAGCAGTAGTTTCTGATCGCTTGGCTGCTTCATGAAGTTCTGGGAAAGTCTGGAACCGGAAATTTTCCAGTAAGGCTCTGTAGACCGAGATCATTCCGTTGATGCACAAGTATACCAGTTGTTGTTCAGTGACATTTGGGTCATGACAATCCAAAGCTTGGACTCTGAACTTTTTCACGTAGTCGTTCGGATGTTCATTGTTCTTCTGAGACATTCTTCTTAAGTCAGAAAGAGTAATCTGCTCTGAGACGAAGAACTACTTCCGATAAAAAGCATTAACCATTTATCCCCAACTTTAGATGCTCCCTGGTGCGATGTTGTTGTACCAGGTATATGCTCGACCCGTCAGAGACTTTGAGAACTCCTTCAAACGGACGACATGGTTGTGTTCATGTTCTCCTAATGCTTCCAGGAATCGAGAAACATGTTCTCGGGAATCCCATGTTCCATTGTAGAGTGTGAACGTTGGAGAAGTATAGACTTTCGGAAGAGGGATCCTCTGTGTAGCAGCAGGGTATGGAGGTTGTTGACGGTGGACAGATGATGTCTTGTCTTTTCCTCGATCCTCCAGAAAGCGTTCCTGATCTTCACGAGTGATGAAACCTACAGAATCTTTCTCTGGTGGATTATCTACAGCTTTGCGGACTTCATCATCATCCACCACGTGAATTGGAGATATTTCGGGATCAACTTCTTTGGATTTTCCTTTCTCCGACCCGTTCTGAGTTTTCTCTGACATTTTGTCTGTGAGAGTTTTGAGATAATTGCATAGCTCCTTCTGAGTTGTAGTTATATCAGTCTGATTTTTGACGAGAACTTCCTCGACCTTCATGAGATCAGCTATGGTAGGAGGATTTTCTCTAATTTCCTCGGGAGACCGGCCGAAGAGAGGATGATTTCCAATGTTGGTTTGAGGAGGAGTGTTATCACCAGCACCGTTGTTGGAAGCAGGAATAGTTTCTGGAGTACCACCGTTGTTTCTAGTGCTGGCGTTGTTTGTGTTAGGATTTGTAACTGAACCTGACCTAAGATCAACCATTTTTTGAAAGTTTGAGATTGCAACCGAGAGATTAATCTCCCACTGGGTCGCCAATATGTATATGGGGAAAAACGGTTCGCTGGTTTTTTAGGGAATAGAGAGACGACCGAACAGACGGAGGCTCCTCAAGCGAGCAAACTGCCTATCCTCAAACAGATGCACTGCACGGGAGTTGTAGATGGTGGATTTTCGACAAGGGCTAAAATCGTAAACTTATAATTATACGAAGCTCTGATCCAGCGATCAGACGTGAGTATTGAGACACGGGTCTCTCATCGAATTCTCAACGGAGAGTACTTTCTTTCAGAGTACATGTAGATATGTAGTCTCACGACTGGACAACGGCATATCTCATGAATACTGAATACTTTCAGTGATTATTTCTATATAGTATCACGAGATGGACGGCTCCTAGACAGCTTGCTCTGCTAGTATAGAGCGCTAACGTCTTCAGGAACAAACAACGAGTTTACCCTGACTATATAAAGGATATGACTTACCGACAAGCTCATATCGGGATAATTAATGCTCATAGACAGCTTGCTCTGCTAGTATAGAGCCACAAAGTTAATTATTCCTAATTACAATTGCTGCTATTCCATGGTCGAATCCACGACTTGTCCCATGGAATAGAAATAACAATTGCTCCTATTCCATGGTCGAATCTGCGACCGGTCCCACGGAATGGCAATAAACAATTGTTTTGATTCTATGATCGAATCCACGGATTGATCTCATAGAATAGCAATAACTATGTTATCTCATTACTCCGATTTCATGATCGAATCCACAACTTGTCTCATAAATGGTAATAGATAAATCTTAATTAATACGATTCTATGGTCGAATCTACGATCCCATGGAATGGTAATGCTCACTTTATTATTCTGAATTCTGAATTGGTAATAGATAAATATTAATTAATCCGATTCTATGGTCGAATCTACGATCCCAGGACTGAGATGTAGACGCCTTGGGGACACGAGCACGCTATCTTGACCGACCAAGATTGGCTCTTTGGCTCACGGAAGCCGGTCCCATAAATTTTCACAGTTTTGACCTAATTTGCACAATTGCTCGTATTAGGTCCAAAACTCTTCCAAACACTTTGGATTTTCATGAAGTGATCGTCAGGCGGTCACGTGACAACCCAGGGCCGGTTTCATGACTCCATGGTCGGTCCCTCGCCTCGTCATAATTAATTAGGTTTTCTCACCTAAGACTCAGACGAGTATTTTGAATAAATGATTAAGCCAGCATTTAATCATTCTTCCACCAACAAATCGTCAACTCTTCAGGAGTTCTTCGTATTTGCTCACGTGAGCATATGGACACTAAATGGTTGATCCACGGTCCCATGTAGTCGCTCCCTCCTTCGTCCCATGGTTAAACTTCTGACGAACCATGAATTGATCATCAATTTATCAAATTAGGGTTTCTGAATCCAAGGATCATCATTCCAGATTCCAACCTTAATAATTTTACGACGGCCTCATGGTCATTAATTTTATTAATTATGCTCGGTTCTACACCAGTGTTCTAATTAATATTTTTGGTACGCTGCCAATAAGCCATTAGATGAGCAACACATGCTCAGACGATTAAATATTCAACAATTCGTCACATGAGCAACACTTGCTCAGATGATAAATATTTGCTCAAACCAAGGAATATTGGTTCAACAATCAATATTCAACGATCCATCGAATGAGCAATACTTGCTCACTTTATCGTAAGAACTATACCTCTGCCTCATGACATGTTCAACTCATGAGTTTCAGAACATCATGTTCAACTCAACAACTACATGGACTCGTCGTCCCATCAAACCACGAAGTCATCAATTGACTAACAAACCACGAGACGTCAATCGTGTCACTTGGGGGATATCACTTAGGGTTTTGGTCTGGCGGTCTACGGCACGTGTGTTCAAACACACGATGGAATGTGAGCAAGTCATGCAATCAGTTGAAGAAATTCACGAGGTAGTGGGTGGAAAATCGACTAAGTCTCCACACGTTTAGCAACTGGTTTCAAACACGATCTCCACTTCCCCACTCCTTGATTCCATCAACTGTAACACTTCATGGAATCATGGTGTCTACAATTCCAGCAATATAAATAAGTCTCTGAATCATGATTGAATCATCAGCATCATCGGTATCATCAATCTCACGTCAAACTGACAACACGAGATCATCAACTCATCAATTGAGCAACTGCTCTCAATTGAGAAATTTCAATCACTCAGAGCTTATCGTATTCAGAATTCACACACCCATAATCTTTGATTACCATTGATTCCACACATTTCTCAGCTTTCCTTCTACAGATCAACTCATCCTCTCTTGTGATCGAATTTACTCTGGAACGGTCATTGTCTTGATTTAGGCAGTACTACAGATTGATCTCTCGAATCTAAAGAACCCCCTTTGCAGCGGTGCATCTGTGTGAGGTTTAACATTTCACTCGGTTCGAGGAGTCTACTCCGTACGGTCGTCTTCTCAATTCCTTAAAAACCAGCAAATCGTTTTTCCCCATCTACAGATTGGCGACCACAGTGGGAGATCATTCTCTCGGTTGCAATCTCAATTTGGAAGGATGGTAGGTCTTAGGTATAGTTCAGTTACCAATCCGGGTTCAACACCCAACTCTAACATTGCAAGTCCTAGTGGTACTCTCAGCAAGTACTACTCCTATTAACGTTGCAGGCTCTAGTGGTAGCGCTAACACCACTCCTCCGGCCAGCAATATCACGTCACATGTTACTATCACTCTTCCAAGCACTGGTGCTCTATAGATCTCCCCTGCAAGTGACGACACTGGCGCCATCAAAAATCCACTCTTCGGTTGGTCTCCTGAAGAAACCAGAGGAAATCAGCTTGATCTCATGAAGGTTCAGACTGACGTGGCTGCAACACAGAAAGAGTTGTATGCTTATCTCAAAACTCTCACAGACAAGTTTGCGTCTGAACGAACTCAGCCTCAACGCGAAAAAGGAGAAGCTAAAGAAACATCTTCAACTGCTGATCCTGAAATCTCTCCAATCCATGTTATACAAGATGGAGAATTCCGCAAAGCTGCAGATGACTCTCCAACAAAGGAACTTGCAGGTTTCATCGCTCGTGAGGACCTGGAACGCTTCATGGAGGATCGAGGAAAAGACAAAGCATCATTTGTTCATCGTTATCAACCTTCATACCCTGTTGCTACGAAAATAATTTCTTTCCCGAAGGGCTACACTTCCCCAACGTTTGCACTATATAACGGAACATGAAGCGCTCGAGAACACGTCTCTCGATCCCTGGAGGCACTAGGAGAGCAAAAACAAAATGAAATTATCCCAATCTACAGAGCCTTTCTCTGCGACTCCAGACTCTCTCAGAACTTCATGAAGCAGCCAAACGATCAACGACTATTAAGCTTTGCTGAGCAAAGTCTACAAGGTCGAGGAACCTCGGAGCAGCCGACGCCTGATCAATAAACAGTACGATGTCCAACCTTCCATGAACGTTGTTGCTCAAGGAAGAAAAAAAAAACTTCTGCTCAAACATGCGACATCCAACACCTCTTCCTACAAAAGCATCACGGAAGGATAACCAATCTTGCACAAACCTCGACCTCGCATCAACGAACGGGAAAATGATCGGACAGACTCAAACTTCTCATGAAGGAGTGATCGAGTTACTGGAAGTCTGGGTTCAAGACGGTGCAATCAAACTGTTGCTCATCATAGAGAACCAACATGAAGAATCCAAGGTACGGTCACCTTTATAGATTTATCAATCATTCGACAAGTAACTGCAATATTTTGAAGCACGTCAACAAAGAGAAGGTTGATACACAATAGCTTCAACTGGGCACTGGAGGAGTACACAAGAATCCTCTCCCAATAATAACCTTTACACTCTCTGAACAACCTATCAAAGAGGCAGTTCGATCCTTTGTCGAACGTGAATTGCTCTATCTGTCGAAGGCACAAAAGAGAGACATGTTCATAGCACTGAACCACATCGTGTCAAGAAGTCCATTCCGGAAATAATTATTGAGCCTCCAGCCACAAACCAAGAGATGTACGACTGGGGACTTCTTACCACAGTCGAAGAAACGAATTTGGAAGAACGTTGATTGATGCCGGCACCGCCATCAACATCATTCCACTGAAAACCTCAGAGCCGCAGGCATCAGTCGAAAAGAAGCTACTCATGCTCTCATCTCAATCAGAGACCTTTAAGGAGCGCTCGGAATACTTATGGCTACATCACTCTCAAAGTGAACATAAGTTCAACACTGGACAGAAACCAAGTTTCACATAATCAGGAAGATCCAGGATATGACATGTCCTTCAGACGAGCGTGGATCCACGCTGAAAATATGGGTACTTACAGAGCGCCTTTGGTTACACGTCTCTCCAACGAAGAAAGTTCTGATCCAGAAGATTTGACGAACATTCCATCATCAGAGTACTTGGAGGAATTTTAAACTTTGACGAGGTTGAAGAAAGAACCTGCAAAAGATACATATAAATCCATTAAGAGGTTCCGCACTCAGGCAAGTCTCATCCCATGTCTATGTCATTTATTTCCTCACATGCTATCCTAGCATGAGGACTCAATTCTGCTAGCAACTCTGCAAGACGTTATAAATGGTAGCTTCACCACATTAGTATTTTACCAAGTGGTTGAATATGACGCTCCTCCGAATCAAGCACTGAAACATTCATTACCGAGATGATGTCCAAACGTGGCAGAGAACACTTTGGGTGTTTCTCCTGCTAGTCCATGTGTTCCACAAAATCAGAAAGCTCTAATGTCTGCACAAGTGTCGAATCCCACTACCGCAACGAAAGGGATGATGAATCAATGGAAGATACTCCAGGGCCGAGATGATCAAACATTCGATGCTTAAGGAATATACGCTTCAACTCTCAAGCATCTAAGAAGACATCAAATTGTACTCCCAATCAAAGAGTACATCTTCAGCACAAATATCTCGACGATGACACATTGATTCAACGCCAGCACGATCAAAGTGTAACTAAACAATAAGTCTTCATTATCCCATGATAAGACTTCTGAAGCTTATGCAACATCATTCATACATGGATGGCACTAACTCCTTCAATACATACTGGGAAACCTGAGGTGATTCCGTGAAACTTCATCAACGGGTTTTCTCTACATCACAAGCCCCTGCATGATTGAGGAACTTTCTCTCTTCACCAATCACATCCAGTATGAAAACCGCTGATGCTATCTACCGCAACAATGTTGACTCACTGACAAAGCCAGATCGTGGTAAAGTTATGCTTTCAGGAGCATTCTGGTTGAACTCTCAGCACACCTTCATCTTACGGACGCTCAACTCATCAACTAGTTCATGAATGTAAAAGGATCACTGGATGAAGGAGAAAAGTTTATATCTATAATCATGGTTCTAGCCTTTTCGGTCTTTGGAGTAACTTCAACCATGGTATCAACATCAACAATAACCTCTAGGGGAACACCATCCATGATCTCAGCATCGACAAGGATCTCTGGAGCGTAATCATTCATGGTTTCAGCACCAACAACGGTCTCAGGAGCAACATCCTCAGGGCTTCATCAACTAATCATTCTCTGAAGTGTTACACATGAAGCGGACTTCTCTAAGACCAATGATTCATATCAAGATGTGCAGACCTGATAACATGCTCACATGAAAGTCTTCCCAAAGCTGGCACGACTGGTGGGCATAATCCAAAGTCTTCTACAAGATGTTCTCATCACCTCTATAAATGAGATACAACACACTCCAGGCCATGGGTTTGCAAAAACGTACTAATGGGTGAGGAATGCGACAATGCTTCCTCAACAAAAGATATTCGTCTATGTCTCTTCTACAACATACCAAAAGGGTGCATCAATCGGACATACGAGCTGAAAGATACTACATTTACTGTCAGGTCTATGAAATCTGAAAGTTTGCACGGGATTACAAGTTATTAAAGTGCATAATTTATTGATTACCCTAGACATCTACAAACTTAAGCATTCTGGTTGCATATGATTCCTCCGTCTCTTAGCTTCGAAAGCTGGGGCCAATCGTCAGATTCCGACGTTGTATGAGGTTCCTACAGCTTCATGAGCGTACAGCATGCAAACAACAATTTTTAGACGGGATTCATAACTTCCACAGTCGATCGTTGTCCACTGGGTCCTTCCGCTAAATCCTTCATCAAGGTACCTCCAACTTCGACCACCTAGGTCTTTACATAAATTTTTCTACCTGGGTCCTCTATCTAGGTCTCACCAGAAGAAGGGAAAACGAAAGGGAGAGACTTAACAAAATACTGGGGACTGACGGTCCACTTTTCAAGACGATCGATTTCACAATCCAAAACTGATCAAGAAATCAAGACCAGAATAAAACCTCACATCTCTCAGAAGTCCAAGGTTCAAGATATCATGGAAAGAAAACTAAAGAAAGTCAGCAAAATAAGATTTCTGCTTATCTTCATCCATCTTCTTCAACACGGCATCACTGGTGGTGAAAGAAGCGTCACCTTCCACCGCTTTCCTTATAGCATCAATCTTTTGACGAAGCCACTTCAGATTGAAGCCAAGTTCTTCAGCTTTCTTCAAGTTGTAATCCCAATCAAAGAGTACATCCCGGGTGACAGTATTTCCAGTTGTGATGCGGATATCATTTATAACACGCAATATGGCTTTTACTTGCCTCGTCAAGAAATAACTATGCTCCGGATCCTTGGTAACGACGATGTGCCCATACATGTTCCACGGTTTCTCGTACAAGCCTGCATATCCAATGGGAACACGGATACAGGGGGATCAAAAGCAACTCCTGCACTTGGATATTCATGCACCACTATACGGTTCTCAATTACTGGAGCAGCCTCCAGGGCAACAGTTTCTTCAGTATTCTCTACTGGTGTTTCGGTTCCTTCTATCACTGCAGCAGCAACAATCTGAGTTTCCAAGACTTCAATGACAACCTTATCATGTCCTTGAAGTGCAGAGATGGTTGTCTCTTCATCAATAACTCCAGGGCAGTTTGAGTTATCCTCATTGGTTTCAATATCCTCAACTTCGGTATGTGGCACCTAATAAGAAGATTACATGAGGTTAGAGTTATTTAAGCTTGAAACCAAATGATATCATAAAATACATCATACAATCAATCCAACATTATCAATATTAATCATTATACACTCAAGGAACGATCAAATAGCATGAAATTCATGAAAATACGTTTTACGGTAACCTCGTCTGAAGAAACTGTACTCTTCCCTGTACTAAAATACGAACTGGGAGCAATCTACGAAGAATCTGAAGATGGGTTATATACCATTCTCTTCGTATAGATGTCCTCTACAACTTCTCCAAGTTTCATAACAATCCGATGAACGATCAAATAGATGTGGCTAAACCATTGAGCAACATGAGATCTGAAAAAGTTCTGAAGGTCTCCTGGAAGTTCACTATTTCGCCTTTTTCAGGCCCTAAACATGCTCAAACTTCAAAGAGCTTCTTTGAAAAAGCTTGTAAATTTCCTGGGATTGAAGATACATATGCAAACCGCGAAAATCCGACTTCGGACGAAGATTCTACAGCATTTCTAGTAAAATCTGAAGTCTGAAATTTTCCGGTGACGTATTTCGGCAAAGTTATCCATAAATTCACATGGATTTTCATTCATTCATTCACGAATCAACGATATCATACTTCTTTGAAGTACATGAGATATACTTACTAAGGGAGTCTCTAAATCATTTGAAGGCTCGACGATGCCAGAATCTCCGTTGACAACACCGCTATCTCCATTCGGTTCGGGATTTCGGGAATTCCCCATATTCCCATCTCCCAAAGAAGAGTGCGTTTCATCAACATGATTCTTATCTACAATGATTTCTTCCTGGATTCATCAACGAAAATTATTATTATTTCATTCAAAGAGATGTCGCGATCACCTGCACGAAAGAGATATTTACATCGACTTCTTCATCAGTACTGGATTCCTGAATTGTTCGCCTGGGAACAAGTTGAAGACCGTCAATCGATGGAGAAAAGGTCTATAAAGAAATAACAAAACCTTATTCTCGTGATCCTAATTGCATGGGCAGAAAAAAAGTCATGACACAAGGAGCGCTAACAACTCACCAAAGAAACGGTTGGGGACTGCACGTCATTTGCTAACATCCTGTAGTCCTTACTTCTGGGTGATCCGCCCCGAAGACTTTACTCCATTTCCGAGGTGTCTACATTGATCTGAAACCTCACTACATGATCATCCTGTGGTATAGTTGATGAAATAACCAGGAGTACAACTCAGTATGAAGGATCTCTCACCATCACTCAGAGGTCCCAGAAGTACCATTTCTTGAAGTTACACCCGCGGAGATGTCATCCCTGGAAACATCGTCTTTGAAAGTGTCATCATGGGAGTCAGTCATTCTTGCAAAGTGGCTGTGACAGATGCATAACATTCAGCGCATCATTTATACAAAGCGCAGGATTCAGCAAAACAACGAATCATGGAATAAAGATGCTCACATCAGCGTCTGCAAAAATGGTAACTTTCAACTCTTACCTGTTTACGATTCCACTAACAGTACATGAGTTAATACTTCAAATCTTGCTCGTTCCTTCAAACCTGCTAAGACGAGCAAAATACTGACATGATTTTCACAAAACCGTGAACAACCCACGTAAATTTTTACTATGTGAACACTCACTGATCTTCAAAAATTGTACAGACGCCCATTTTACAATTGTGAAAACTTACATATAGACATTATTTTAACATGTATAATTGTCTACTTTCAGCAGTTGTTCAAAGTCAAAACATTGATTTTACAAAATATATATATATATATATATATATATATATATATATATATATATATATATATATATATATATATATATATATATATATTCAACGTGAAACTCACGTAAATTTGAAAAATATATCTATATATTTTGCTCCCTCGCACAAGCATCTGTCTTTGAAGCGAGAGTATATTTTCAAAGATTTCCGAAAGCTCGAAGATAAAAAATTTCATGAAGGCTCATAAACAAAATTTTATTACTAACAGACGCACGTCTATCAAAAAAAAACTTTTCTCTCGTACGAGCATCCACCTTTGAAACGAGAGTTTATTCCACTTTGTGAAATCTCACATATTTAAAATATAAAATTCCGGTTTTCGTGAAAGCTCATAGACGAATTTTATATCATTAGACTCAGGTCTATTTTGTTTGTTCCTTAAACTAACGAACGAACGAGCGTCTATTCATAAAACAAGGATTTGTTTTCATGGGCCCGTCTCGCGAATCCTGACTAATCACGGACTCGTCGTCCAAACCAGCGGTTCAAACACCAATTTATGCTCATCAAACGACACTCCAATCATGACATTGAAGCCTTCATCAAGTCGTGGTTTGCTCATGCTCTCTAAATCCGGAAACGTCTCAACTTACGACTAAGTTCAATTACTGGTATTGTTATTTATGGCCGGAAAATCACCATTTAATGCTGACTGAGGAACACAGCTTTCCTCAGTAAGCAGGAGACTTAATGTAGATGGTGGATTTTCGACAAGGGATAAAATCGTAAACTCATAATTATACGAAGCTCTGATCCAGCGATCAGACGTGAGTATTGAGACACGGGTCTCTCATCGAATTCTCAACGGAGAGTACTTTCTCTCAGAGTACATGTAGATATGTAGTCTCACGACTGGACAACGGCATATCTCATGAATACTTTCAGTGATTATTTCTATATAGTATCACGAGATGGACGGCTCCTAGACAGCTTTCTCTGCTAGTATAGAGCGATAACGTCTTCAGGAACAAACAACCAGTTTACCCTGACTATATAAAGGATATGACTTACCGACAAGCTCATATCGGGATAATTAATGCTCCTAGACAGCTTGCTCTGCTAGTATAGAGCCACAAAGTTAATTATTCCTAATTACAATTGCTCCTATTCCATGGTCGAATCCACGACTGGTCCCATGGAATGACAATAACAATTGCTCCTATTCCATGGTCGAATTTGCGACCGGTCCCGCGGAATGGCAATAAACGATTGTTCTGATTCTATGATCGAATCCACGGATTGATCTCATAGAATAGCAATAACTATATTATCTCATTACTCCGATTTCATGATCGAATCTACAACTGGTCTCATAAATGGTAATAGATAAATCTTAATTACTCTGATTCTATGGTCGAATCTACGATCCCACGGAATGGTAATGCTCACTTTATTATTCTGAATTCGTAGTCGAATCCTCAGCTGATCCTATGAATTAATAATAAACATCTTATTACTCAGTTTTGTGAATTATTCTCCACTGAATTCCACAATTAGTAATAAATAATCAACAACCGGACGTCTGAGCTACCTTTAAGTAAGCCCCGATTCAAATGGTGAAAGTATATTCAACGACGATACACTAACAGTCACCGCACGAATGACTATTTCAAAATACAACGAAACGATGAACCTATGCAAAATAGGGAAGAAAATAATAACTAATTAAAATATTGACCAAGGTACTGGGAATACGGACACACGACCTACCGACCTTGCCGTGGTCAGTTCCACGCCAGTTTTATATTTTTAATACATTTTTATTATTTTCCATGATTTGATGAAAATTCTCTCATCTGATCAAATCTCCTTCGTCTCGAGGAAGCTCCTCAGTTTCATGGTACTTCTATAAATCCATAACAAATAATATAAAATTAAGGAAAGGAGTGTGGGGCGTGACCATTGGCCAACCGGCCATGCCTTGGTCCCATCCGTCCCCACACCCCACGGTTCCTTATTATTTTATTATTATTATTTCTCTAATTTCATGAAAAAACTCCTTGATTTCATGGTATTTTTTGCACAAATCATCATATAATAATAAAATAAAATAAAATTACGAAAACTTGTGGGACCGGGCCACTAGCCGGCCATGCCCTAACCAGTCCCACATGCCCTTTGCTTTATTATTTTATTATTATTTATCCTATTTTTCCTTGAATTCATCAAATTCCTTGATTTTATGGTATTTCTCTCAAATTAGGAAAAATTCCCTCAAATCATCAAAAATACCTAAAAAATATTATAAATTATAAAAAACTCGTGGGACCGGTCCATAGCCGGCCGGCCATGCCTCCATAGTCCCACATGCCCGTGTTTTTATTATTTTAATATTTTTGCTTCCATGAACTCATGAAAACTCCTTCAATTCATGGAAACTCCCTAAATTCATCAAATTTCTCAAAATTCATGAATTTTTCATAAAATCATCAAAATACTATAAAATTAAGAATAAGGCACCACGGGACCATGGTCATGATCGGACAACCATGCCTTGACCATGGCGGTCCCACGCCTCCTCATTCCTTATTTTATAATTATTTTTCATCATCTCATGGTGTTTTCCTCAGTTTCGTCGAAACCCTAATTTTGGCATATTTTCTCGAATGAATGCTCAATTGCACGCCAGAAAATATCAAAATTCTCAGGACTGAGACGCGAACGCCTTGGGGACACGAGCACGCTATCTTGACCGACCAAGATTGGCTCTTTGGCGAATGGAATCCCGTCCCATCAATTTTCACAGTTTTGACCTAATTTGCACAATTGCTCGTTTTAGGTCCAAAACTCTTCCAAACACTTTGGATTTTCATGAAGTGATCGTCAGGCGGTTGATGTGGTTTTTTTTATGATTTTGTAGTAAGATGATTCGTTCTCTCAGATTTGTTGAGAATTTGTTTTAAGATTTAATAAAGAAAATAAGGAAAAATATATATACAAAATTTGTCACAGGATGAAGAGAGACCGGGACTCGGGATTCCACTGGTTTTCATGTTCATGGGGTTCATAAATTAAACCTAGACATTTATATCTCAAATCAAAAGAAACAATAACTCTATTATTTGCCAAAGTAGATTTCGTAAAACATCAATTGTAAATTACAAGCATAGTGTATCTAAAGCATCTAAGACTAAGCATACACTATCTAACAAGATAACAAATGATGAATATAAAACATAAATCATTTAAAATTTATGCAAAAAGTAAATAAGGAATTTATTAAATTACCCCAAGGATGAAATACAGCTTCCTCCGTCGTCCCAGTGAAGGGTTCTAGCTCCACATGGTGAAAACACACTCAAAAAGATAACTCATAGCTCAAATGGTGTTTTTAATGGAGAAATAAGATAAAACAGAGATTTGCAATGGTCTACGGGTGTTACAAATGATGCAAAGAAGCTGTTACAAAATTATAGCAAAAAACAGTCGCAGAAGCAACAGTCTTTTTCTGGAAGAAAACGAAACAGTTTTAAGACACTAGAAAACGACTGCTACTTGCAGTCTATTGTTCTTTGTGTTCTTCTCTAATGGCAGCAGCAGCAGCAGCAACAACTCTCTGCAACTCTAATTTCTATACTCTTTTCTCACCCCTAACTCTCCACCCCCCTTCTATGACTCTCGAGAATCCTTTTTATACCCAACAGCCTCATAAAATCTTGCTCAATCACTCCAAATATTGTCCCATTACTCGGCAGTAAACGATATATTTTTCTTTCCTTTTTTTATCTCGATCACATATCTGCAGCTGTCAATTACGTGAAAACTATCCCTGTTTATCTTTGTCACGCTCCAACAAGACGTTCAAGTCATTACACATCATCTGAACACGTACAAATTCTTCCAGAACCCGTGGATATCTTCTTCATGTACGTGTTTTCCCTGTTTGCAACTCGTGGATTGCCTAGACGATTCTAGCTAATTCTGATCGAACCAAAAGCCCGCAACGTGTTTGCTAGGCCATATCACAACTTCTTACCAAAAATCAGCCATTGAATCTCCCTAGAACACGTTCAAAACTTCGATCAAAAATATGCCAGTGAAGAAGGAAATTTTCCCGCCAAAAATGAAATTTGAATTTTAGAAGAAGGACACCCCTTATCCAGTGGTCTCCCCTTATCCGTTGCTGGAGTGCGAATAGCAGATGCCTTTTGGGGTGACCTGGGGTGCCCCTTAGTAATTGAGGTGCCCCTTATCCAACGGTGAGAGTCCGAATAACACGTGTCCTCCGGGGCTTTTACCAACTTTTCGAGCCGAATTTTCCAAAAAATGTTTATTTTCCAAAGGTGCCTACAAACACATAAAACACCAAAATTAGTACAAACTCGAGTGCCAACAATATATAGTATTGGGATCAAATTAAACACAAAAATGTGTCTATCAGCGGTCACGTGACAACCCAGGGCCGGTTTCATGACTCCATGGTCGGTCCCTCGCCTCGTCATAATTAATTAGGTTTTCTCACCTAAGACTCAGACGGGTATTTTGAATAAATGATTAAGCCAGAATTTAATCATTCTTCCACCAACAAATCGTCAACTCTTCAGGAGTTCTTCGTATTTGCTCACGTGAGCATATGGATACTACATGGTTGATCCACGGTCCCATGTAGTCGCTCCCTCCTTCGTCCCATGGTTAAACTTCTGACGAACCATGAATTGATCATCAATTGATCAAATTAGGGTTTCTGAATCCAAGGATCATCATTCCATATTCCAACCTTAATAATTTTACGACGGCCTCATGGTCATTAATTTTATTAATCATGCTCGGTTCTACACCAGTGTTCTAATTAATATTTTTGGTACGCTGCCAATAAGCCATCAGATGAGCAACACATGCTCAAACGATTAAATATTCAACAATTCATCACATGAGCAACACTTGCTCAGATGATAAATATTTGCTCAAACCAATGAATATTGGTTCAACGATCCATCGAATGAGCAATACTTGCTCACTTCATCGTAAGAACTATACATATGTCTCATGACATGTTCAACTCATGAGTTTCAGAACATCATGTTCAACTCAGCAACTACATGGACTCGTCGTCCCATCAAACCACGAAGTCATCAATTGACTAACAAACCACGATACGTCAATCGTGTCACTTAGGGGATATCACTTAGGTTTTTGGTCTGGCGGTCTACGGCACGTGTGTTTAAACACACGATGGAATGTGAGCAAGTCGTGCAATCAGTTGAAGAAATTATCGAGGTAGTGGGTGGAAAATCGACCAAGTCTCCACACGTTTAGCAAACGGTTTCAAACACGATCTCCACTTCCCCACTCCTTGATTTCATCAATTGTCATACTTCATGGAATCATGGTGTCTATAATTCCAGCAATATAAATAAGTCTCTGAATCATGATTGAATCATCCGCATCATCAATATCATCAATCTCACGTCAAACTGACAACACGAGATCATCAACTCATCAATTGAGCAACTACTCTCAATTGAGCAATTTCAATCACTCAGAGCTTATCGTATTCAGAATTCACACACCCACAATCTTTGATTACCATTGATTCCACACATTTCTCAGCTTCCCTCCTACAGATCAACCCATCCTCTCTTGTGACCGAATTTACTTTGGAACGGTCATTGTCTTGATTTAGGCTGGAGTACTACAGATTGATCTCTCGAATCTAAAGCACCCCCTTTGCAGCGGTGTATCTGTGTGAGGTTTAACATTTCGCTCGGTTTGAGGAGTCTCCTCCTTACGGTCGTCTCCTCAATTCCTTAAAAACTAGCAAATCGTTTTTCCCCATCTACAGGAGTGCTTTGAGTTCGAGAGATCAATCTGTAAGACTTCGTCTTAAACCAAGACAATGGACGTTCCAGAGTCAAATCGGTCACAAAGAGGGAAGAAGGTTGATCTGTAGGAGGGAAGCTGAGAGGTGTGTGAGATCAATGATGATCAAGGATTGTGAATGTGTTTAAGGTTTCTGCAAGTTTTCAGTGAACTGTTGAGTTCGAATAAGTTCTGATCGATTGATGGAATTCTTGAGAGTGATTGCTCGAAAAATTGTTCGTCCTTCAGTCGTGGATTCAGAGACTTATTTATATTGCCATAATAGTAGACACATTGATCTCCAGTAACTATGACGGTTGCTCGAGTGAAAGAGTGGGAAAGTGGGAAATCATGGTTTCACCAGTTCTAGGTCGTACTAAGACTTGGTTGATTGTCCACCCACTACTTTGCAACTCCCTCAACTTCTTGCACGACTTACTCACATTTATCATCGTGGATGAACACACGTGTTGTAGGTCGCCAGACCAAAACCCTAATTAATATCCCCCATGTGACGTGATTGATGTCTCCCATCTACAAAGCAGGCGTGTATTTGATTAGTCAGTCGTTGACTTGATTAGACGATAGGTGATAGACGCATTTATTTGTCTAATATATCTCATTTGTATATACTGTTAGTGCCCATTTTTATACTTATTATGGTGTTTTATTTATTTATAGGTGTTTTTGGAAAAATAATCTTTTGAGGCGAAATTGGTTTAAAATGCGGCGTTTGGAGCTCCGTTGATAGCGCACGGAAGTACCCCAGAAGTGCACCGGAAACATCCCAGAAATGTCCTGGAAGACCCCAGAAAAATTACTATTTCCACCCCAATTGCTAAAGGGACACCCGTACAGGATTAGGGGGAGGACACTTTTCTTCTCATAATTCAAATTTTGGAAAAAGGCGGGAAAATATTTCTTCTCACTGGCAGTTGGGTCGATCGATTTTTGGAGGGGTTAGAGTTCGATTAAACCTCTGATTTTCAATGGGTATTTGTGATATGGATAGAGCAAGACATTTTGGGTGTTAGGATCGATCATAATTGGATGGAATCATCGCAATCAAGAAATCAGGAAGCACGTTCAAGAAATGAATATCACACGATCACATCAAATTTAGACGTGTACTCATGTGTTTGGAGAGTGTTGAATCAATTCTACAGCGTGTAAGATCATGTTTGGAATGTTTATACATCATTTCAGCGCGTTGAGAGCTAATTAAAG
Organism: Papaver somniferum; assembly: GCF_003573695.1. NCBI lineage: Eukaryota > Viridiplantae > Streptophyta > Magnoliopsida > Ranunculales > Papaveraceae > Papaver > Papaver somniferum. Next base: position 37,535,145 of record NC_039362.1, on the reverse strand, counting down.
GAAGAGAATATCCAAAAAATATTTTCTCTTTAAGCCGAGTAAAGAGAGAATTATCTTGAGTTATGGCGTGATTAAATGAGGCTGAGGAGTATAAATAGATTTCTGGTATCACAAAGAAGGGGTGTCGAGAGTTTGGGGTCGAGAGAAGGTCCAGAGAAGCAGAAATCAAGAGTTGATGAAACTCTGTTTTTGTTGCTGCTACTGATGAAGAACACCAAGAACATACTCGCAAGGAAAGTGGTTTATCAACAGTGTCTAAGTCGCACAGCCGTGGGTCGCAGTGCAGTCTAAACATCAGCAACACTTGTGTTTTATCGTTCATTCTGTGACGCTTTTTGTGCGTCGCAGATTACAGTTTTACACCATTTTCTCCTTTTCTCTCCATTGTAAACACCATTTGAGCTATAAAAATATATTTTGAGTGTGTTTTCATCATGAGGAGCTAAAACCCAACACTGGGACGACGGAGGAGGCTGAATTTCATCCTTGGGGTAATTTATTTTATTCTTTTTTATGAGTTTTGCATTAATCTAAAATTGAAATATGATTTGAATTAATTGGTTGTTATTTAATTTGATGATGTATGCTTAGCTTAGTTGTTTTGATACATCATGCTTAGGACTTACAATCAATGTTTTAAGAATCTATCTTGGCAAAATCAGAGTCTATGTTAATTTTATTGAGTTTTATTTGTCAAAGAATATATGAATGAACCCTGTGTAGTGAATTCAGCCAAATCCTTAGTCCCAGTACCTCTCACCCATTGTTAATATTTTTGTATATATATTTTTATTAAATCTAAAAATTCCATTTCCTTCATAAGTCTGAAACGAATCCTATTTACTACAATCACAATCAAAAATCTGAATCATTTTGGCGCCGCCGACGCGGATTTGTGCCTAGGTAGAATTTTTAGGTTTTTATTATTATTCCATTTGTTCTTTTTACGTCTCTTTGGTTGTGTCTTTGTATTACAGGTTTGAAGTTGGATACTAAAGACCATGGAATCAAAGCTAAAAGAGAAGGAAAAAAGACAAAGCAGAAAATAAAGAAAAAAAAGAGAGAAAAAAAAAACAAAAAAGGAGAGAGAATTATTATTTTATTTTATTTTTTTAAGAGACTTTCCATTTATTTATTTTTGTAATTATTATTATTATTTTTTGTATTTCTTTTCATTGGACTGGACTTTGGACAATTAATTTTAATTTTAAACCCTACAGAAGGGTTATATAAAAAAAAAAATTTAAATATAAACTGTTTGCAGGGAAGGACGACGATTACAATATCGTCTCGGCCCCTCGGGTCCGTACATGACATAGGAGTCATGGCCCGAGTCGACTTCAGCGGTTCTTCGCCCGTCTGGTACGGGAGGTAAACTTCTAAACACCCGCGAATCTCCTGTCAGCGGGTTTACTGTCTGCCTTAAGGTGATTATATGTTGAGGACTGAACCAGCTGCTTTAATTTCCTAGTAAAGGGCAAGAACTGGCCATATAAGATAAGGATTCGGATTTCATCACCGTTCCCTTCTTTCCCGCCTTAGGTAAACGAAACCTAACGCGAACCCAAGCTTAAAATTTGATTAGAACGAGACCGATAGGGTAACGAGCTTAGTAGGAAAGTCGTTCGAAAAATATTGGTTACTCTTTTAGCATACTTCGAAGTTCATGATGGTTTCTGTGAGTTGAATGCGTGACTGCGCCGCCTTGTGATAGCGGTGAGGCCTTGGGTATCAAAGCTCCACTGAGCTTCCCTCGCCTCGATTCAACTTACATTAGCTCGGATTGATTCCAGAGGGGTGTGCTCAAATTGTAACGAATTCCTTTTCGAAGGAATAGAAGCTGGTCTAGAAAACAATCTAAGTGGAGCCATCATGCTTTTGTTTGCTAGATTCTATAGGTTTGATTTGGTCGAGTCAGCCTTGTTTGTGATTGTGTAGAATTCCCTTGCAATTAAGAATGTCGAACTGGTATGATAGAAGCCAATACAATGATTATCGACCTGAATTTGAATATGGACATCATCCTTTTTATGACCATGTTGGGAATAGTGGTTGGGAACGCCATCCTTTGGAAGGATATGGGTCATACCCTGGTGAGCCCAATTACTATCCACACATGCATCAGTCTTACGAGCAAGAAGATTATAGTACTAGTTCTTCGTCTCTAGAGGATACAATCAAACTATTGAAAAGTAGTCCTTTTTATGATCCCTCTGTTCCTATTCCTCCTTTAGAAGAGTCCCTCAGGAGTTAGCTGAGTCGACGCGTAAGTTAGCTGAGATGAATAGTATAATTATAGACGAAAGAACTACAATAATGAGTGAACCTTCTTTAGAAACCACCTCAAGCGGATAGCTGAGACGAACGAAAGAATTGCTCGAAATTACTTGAATTGCCAATATAGTGTATCCAATAATACCCTTGAGAATGAAGATAGTTATTTACATAATCAAGATAACAAGGTTAGAATTGGTAGCACTACTTGTTTTGATGAGGTTCAATCATCTTCGTACTATTATGATGAGGATAGTGTATGAAGAATCTGAAATGTGTAATAGTGATCAGGAATCTATTAATCCAATTGAGCTTTATAATGATTCTAGTTCAAATCCAAATAATTTTATGATTATTCACCTATTCAAAAGGACGAGGATTTGATTAGGGATACCACCGTTTTAGACGATGTATTTTCCTTTTATTACGAAGCCGATAATGCTTTAGAGGAACGTTTTATTCCGAAATGTTGTTTTAGAGTCTAGCGACTTAGAAACAATAGTCTTAGACGAAGAAAATGAACTCGTAGAGCTATTAAATATGAGTGAGGATGCGTCACTTGAGTATAACCTCGAAGAAATTGACTATTTTAGGATTCCATGATCTAGAAATTAAGGAAATTGTAGCTAGTCTATCTAGAGATACCCAAAAATCTAAGTTTGGGGGTGATTATCATTCTCCTTGTGCCATACCTTTAGCTCTTACAAATCCCTCATTTGGACTTGATATCTCTGCCTCGACCATTTTACAAGATTACCTTCATACTCGTTTTCCCGAACCTAATGATGTCCAGGAAGAAGTTCAGTCGTTAGAAACCCATCCTCTGGTTGATGTGGTTTGCCCAGGCTATGATACCCAGATTGACTTTGTTTTCCCACCAAATAGTTTTCTTCCAAATGTGGGAACGTTTATATTTCAAATGTGTCGAATATTAAGTTGTGAGACTAAACCTAAATGCTTTAGGAAATTAGAATCGACACATTTTCTTAAGAATGACCACTACTCTCATTGTGGTCAATTTTGTAAGTCAAATCTTATTGACTTAGAGGATCCTCAGTTATTTAGGTTATTATTGTGCGCTTCTAAGATCATATTTGAGTTTTTCAGACTCTAGGACCTAATGATTCGGATCCCACCTATGAAGAAACGCAACCAATGAAAATATTTTATTTAGACCCTTTCTTAGAACCTGAACCTGAACCACAATTAGATATAAATATCTTAATCAGGAAACTAGATAAGGGCATGCTATCCTTGTTCACTTTCTTGGTTATGCAGTTTCCTTTGGTCAGCTCTTTTTGGTTTTGAAGACCCACAGTTATTTCGGCTGTTACTTTTTGATTCTATGAGGTGACTAATTCCTTCCGATGTCTGGCTGAAGACTTTAAACTTAGCACTTCTTGGGAGGTAACCCAATCTCATGCGACACGGTAATATCTTTCCTTAACTCTTTTGCTTCAAATGGTAACAGTTTCTCCTTGTTCATATGCTTTTAATTTTATCTTTAGAACATTGAGGACAATGTTAGATTTAAGTTTGGGGGTATGGGAGAAACTTTTTAGTTGCACTTTTGAAACTTCTAGCGTCACATGGTATCCGGTTAGCTAAGTTTACATACTGTTTCTCACCGAAAAGATAGAAATTGGAATGCTAGAGATAACAACTTATTGAGACATTAGAGAAAAAGACATTGAGATCCTTGAAATTCAGGAGAGAACTTGTTCCTTTTAGAGGGTAACCGTGATGGACCTAACCATACATGATGGAAAGGCAAGTAGGTCAGGGAAATGCCAGAAAGACAAAGCAACCTCACAATGTAGTCTTAGTTACTGGATTGCGACTCTCTCTCAGTAGAAACTTATCATCATCAACAAGCGGAGCGACATCAAAATCTATGAAGAAAGTTGAAGACGTTTTAGGTTTAGAAGCAACAATAGAAGAGAATAATTCAAAAATCAAAGTTGAAGTTATAAGAGCAAATGATATAAGTTGTTAGAATCCATGATACCAAGACATCACAAGTTGCGAAGATCCAAGTTTTGAAAGTCCTTCTCTCATGGCCATGTAAATTTTTGTCTTGTAATTTTTTGTTTCAAAAAAAAAAAAAAAAAAAAAAAAAAAAAAATAAAATGAAACATCATTACGTTCTTTTGTTCAATAAGGCCATAGGGAAGAAGAAATTTATAAGTCAAGCAAGAAATCGAAGAGAAGAGTTAATTGTCAAGGTTCTATGAGGTTCGAGAGTTTATCATCAACAGTTGAAGACCGAAGAAGGCGTTGTTTCTACTGAGCACTGTGAGAGAGTCGAAGAAAGATGCATTTTGGTTGCTTTGTTAGTCTGCTTTCAATCTGGCACAAAATCTTTCTAGCACTGGTTTAACTCATCACACGTAATTAGTCCAGCTGTGTAGCAGATGTCCCTCTCATTTTTATCTCTCTCCTAATCTTATCCAGCTGTAAAGCAGCGGACGCATCTTACAATGTTTATCTAGCTGTGTAGCGGATATCTCTTTATCTAGCAGTGGTGGATGTGTCTCCCCTTTTCTTCAGTCAGCTTTAGAGCTGACACCTTTAATTTCTCTGGCATTCTACTTACTTGGAGATAGGTTGAGAATATGTATGTCCTCATAGCTCTTTGGATACTTGTGACCAATTAGGAGTAAAGGTTTTGTGGGTACACCTCTGGTAAACCCTCCGGAGACAACACTCCGCCGCTAGGGCCACCTAGCGGTTTAACGGCCTGCTGCACGTGCTAAGTGTAGTCTTTTTATCTTTTCAAAAATAAATTTTGCTCGAGGACTAGCAAATAATAAGTTTGGGGGTATTTGATAGACGCATTTATGTGTATAATATATCTCATTTGTATATATATACTGTTAGTGCCAATTTTTGTACTTATTATGGTGTTTTATTTATTTATAGGTGTTTTTGGAAAAATAATCTTTTGAGGCGAAATTGGTTTAAAATGCGGTGTTTGGAGCTCCGTTGATAGCGCACCGGAAGTACCCCAGAATTGCACCGGAAACATCCCAGAAATGTCCTGGAAGAACCCAGAAAAATTACTATTTCCACCCCAATTTCTAAAGGGACACCCGTACAGGATTAGGGGGAGGACACTTTTCTTCTCATAATTAAAATTTTGGAAAAATGCGGGAAAATATTTCTTCTCACTGGCAGTTGGGTCGATCGATTTTTGGAGGGGTTAGAGTTCGATTAAACCTTTGATTTTCAATGGGTATTTGTGATATGGATAGAGGAAGACATTTTGGGTGTTAGGATCGATCATAATTGGCTGGAATCATCGCAATCAAGAAATCAGGAAGCACGTTCAAGAAATGAATATCACACGATCACATCAAATTTAGACGTGTACTCATGTGTTTGGAGAGTGTTGAATCAATTCTACAGCGTGTAAGATCATGTTTGGAGTGTTTATACATCATTTCAGCGCGTGGAGAGCTAATTAAAGGAAGAAAATATCCAAAAAATATTTTCTCTTTAAGCCGAGTAAAGAGAGAATTATCTTGAGTTATGGCGTGATTAAATGAGGCTGATGAGTATAAATAGATTTCTGGTATCACAGAGAAGGGGTGTCGAGAGTTTGGGGTCGAGAGAAGGTCCAGAGAAGCAGAAATCAAGAGTTGATGAAACTCTGTTTCTGCTGCTGCTGCTGATGAAGAACACCAAGAACACGAAGAACAGACTCGCAAGGACAGTGGTTTATCAACAATGTCTAAGACGCACAGCTGTGGGTCGCAGTGCAGTCTAAACATCAGCAGCACTTGTGTTTTATCGTTCATTCTGTGACGCTTTTTGTGCGTCGCAGATTACAGTTTTACACCATTTTCTCCTTTTCTCTCCATTGTAAACACCATTTGAGCTATAAAAATATATTTTGAGCATGTTTTCATCATGAGGAGCTAAAACCCAACACTGGGACGACGGAGGAGGCTGAATTTCATCCTTGGGGTAATTTATTTTATTCTTTTTTATGAGTTTTGCATTAATCTAAAATTGAAATATGATTTGAATTAATTGGTTGTTATTTAATTTGATGATGTATGCTTAGCTTAGTTGTTTTGATACATCATGCTTAGGACTTACAATCAATGTTTTAAGAATCTATCTTGGCAAAATCAGAGTCTATGTTAATTTTATTGAGTTTTATTTGTCAAAGAATATATGAATGAACCTTGTGTAGTGAATTCAGCCAAATCCTTAGTCCCAGTACCTCTCACCCATTGTTAATATTTTTGTATATATATTTTTATTAAATCTAAAAATTTCATTTCCTTCACAAGTCTGAAACGAATCCTATTTACTACAATCACAATCAAAAATCTTAATCAATAGGTCTAAGTATTGTTTAGTCGAGCATGATTGATGAATGCTCTAGGATTCATGAATCGAACATGTCTGTTGGGAAGTATAGTTCTCGAATGAATGATGTTGATAGTTGAATCAACATAACGAATATTGATAGTCTGAGCAAATATTGCTCATTTGATGAATTGTTGAATATTGACAGTTGAATCAATATTCGACGATAAATTACTGAATATTGATAGTTAGATCAATATTCGAGCATTTGAGCAAATACTGCTCATTCGATAAATGACTGAATATTGATAGTTGAATCAATATTCGAGCATTTGAGCAAGTGTTGCTCATTCGATAAATTACTGAATATTGATAGTTGGATCAATATTCGAGCAATTAAGCAAGTATTTCTCATTCGATAACTTACTGAATAATGATTATTGGATCAATATTCGAGCAATTGAGCAAGTACTGCTCATTCGATGAATTATTGGTAGATTGACCGACCGAATATTGTATAATTAATCCAGATGTTGATTGCTAGATCAACATAAATTTATTAGTGTTTGAAATTGCTCAGAATTATGATTTGCAGAGTATTTGTTCGAAACCCTAATTTCGATCAATTGCTCGTCAATTGATGATTTACTGAAAATAAGTCACTGAGTGAAGGAGTGACCGGCTACATGGGATGATGGTCAACCATGTAGTGCCCAAGTGCTCGATTGAGCATGTACCAAATCCCTTTGTTGGCCAGTTGGTGAAAGAATGATCAAACGCTGGTTTAATCATTTATTAAAATAGTGCTCGTGTGAGCGTTAGGTAGTAAAACCTAGTTATGGAGAGATGATGGACTGACCAATGGGTCATGGGACCATCCTTTAGTAGTCGTGGGACCAGTTGACGGTCAATTGAGCGAGTCTCAAGTTGGTTGAAGAGAGTTTGGACCCAGTACGAACAATTGACACTAAATTAGGTCAAATTTATGTAGATGTGTGGGACCGGCTCCTTGCAAGCCTTAGGGTCGGCCTTGGTCGGTCAAGGTAGCATGCCCGTGCCACCATGATGTCCGTGTATCATTCCAGAGAGTTTTGGTATTTTCTGGTGCGCGTTTGAGCAATATTTTGGATTTTCAGAAGAGTTCGAGCTTGACCGAAACTCTCAACTTTGCTCGAATGAGCGAGTAGAACTTCGCTCATGCGACCGATATTTTGAGAATATTAAAATAATAATATTTTAATATTTGACGTGAATAGCCTAGTCGGTCAAGTGACCATTTGGCTTTTGGCTTTTCTAGGAGTTTGAGCAATATTTGAGGAAATATTGAAAAACTAGGGTTTTCGCTCAAACGATGGAGTTCCATGAAATGATGGAAATAATAATATGATAAAATAAGGGATTGTGAGGTGTGGGACCAGTCACGGCTAGGGCATGGCCGGGAGGCTAGCTGGCCCGGTCCAGTGACACCTTTCCCTATTTTTGTTCGATGAAAGTATGGAAAAACTAAGAGTTTCGCTCAAACGAGGGAGTTTCCATGAGATAAGGGAAACAAATTAAATAAAAATAAAAAATAAAATAATGGGAGAGGGGAACCGGCCACGGCGGCATGACCGGCCGGCCGGTGGGCCCGGTCCCACGCCTCTTGTTTATTTTATTTAATATTATTTTCTTCATAAGTTCCTCGTTTGTCCATGTTTTCCAACGTTCGTTCATGTGTTCGGGTGCTCGTTCGTGCATTATTGTCAAGTACACTTGCACCATTTTCTCGGGGCTTACTCGGTGATGGTCTAGACGCCGGGATAGTGATTATCTATTACTAATTCATGGAATTCAGTCGGGAATAATCCATGAAACGGAGTAATGAGATAGATTAGATTATTTTCTAGGAATTCAGTTAGCGAATGACACTAGAATTAATCTATTTGCAGAATCGAGATATGAGATAGTTGAAGCATCATATTCGTTTCTGAGGGGTGTATAGTCAGGAAACAATGAATGGCGTGGCGTCCTGAAGACGTTAAGCTCTCTAACAAACATTATGTCTAGAGAACCGCCCAATCATCAAGATTCTATACACGGTCTCTCTACATAGTCAGGGAACAACGTGCAGCTTGACGTCTTAAAGGCGTTAAGCTCTCTAACAAACATTATGTTTAGGGAACTGCCCAATCATTAAGATTCTATGTAGAGGTGGGTCTCTCTACGTAGTCAGGGAACAACATGTAGCGTGACGTCTTGAAGGCGTTAAGTTCTCTAACAAACATTATGTCTAGGGAACCGCCCAATTATTAAGATTCTACGTAGAGGTGATGATGAAATGCATAAAGCATCGAACGCTCAGCCGGGGAGGCCTTTCGAGAAACATATTCATCATAGCTCTGAGAGGAATGTTCGCTTAGTCAGAGATCGTGAAACGGTTGACGGATCGTAAAATATGAATCGTCACATGCGTTCCTGAAGCCGGGTCAGAAACATGCAGTATCATGATTTTACGATTTTGGTCTTTGTCGAAAATCCACCATCAACACTTCTATGTAAAACTGCATCTCGATCCCATAAGTAAGGACTACCAAGTCAACTTGACAAACATCCAATGGAACCACGTCGCATGTAACCTCGTCAATGTATGACTCATCAAAAGCAAACTTGAACTTGCACTGCTCTGCAACCTGTAGACCACCTATCTCCTATCCTACACAGACGAACATGATTGTGCGATTCGGTGACAGTCAACGGAGCGGCATACTGTATCCAGTTGAATTTGACCCTCAAATTCATACTTCTCCAAGCTTGATGGAAATTGGAACAGCCATATAAAACAAGAACCATCGTTACTCGTTATCCTCTATTGAGTAGATATTTTTTCCAGTCAAGCAAGCGTGTATTGACTGACAAGCTCTGCTTGAACTTTTTCCCCATTATGTAGTAGTCTTAATTTTTTTGACTCGATCTAGAATGACATTGAATTCTCTGTCATTATGTTCTTTCAACAGTGTCCTAAACAAACATTCGTGATTTGAAAACTCCAAGTGGAAATGGTGTAGGCTATCATGTCACATGTGTCTTGAGCGGCCACTACCTTTGTTTCTTACCAACACCTTTTCATTTTAGAACACTTTTACTGAAACAGAAGGAAACTAAGGAGTATAAGACAGGTGAACCCCTTAACTTTCAACACTGCTAGTGGGGAGAAACTGGTACAGTCCATTAGCAGACATGTAAACTTTGTTATGATAGACATGGTTTTGTTTCAGATATGGACATGATCCAGACCCAGTAAGATCCGATCAAAGATTCGGATATTGGACCTTACACTGTTTAAAATACGGAGATAAATCGACCCGAATCAGCACTTCAACTCTGACTTTATGTAAGGTTAAAAACCAATTAAAATTCGCCACATCATTCCGACCATCTGTAGAGAGAGAAAAAATGGAGGAGAGAGTAATAGTTCTGTAATGTCTAGAGAGAGAGAGAAGAGAAAGAGAAGACCCTAATTCGTTCCTTCCTCCCTCCTAACTAGTGTCGGAGAAGAAGAAGAAGAAGAAGAAAACTTAACAGCTCCGGTATAACTTTTACGAACTGAATCGGCTTGATTGAGATTGGGTGGGAATCACACATACATTTCTTACAACTGAAGAAAAAGTCAAAATTGGAGCTGTTTTTTATTGATTTTCGAAGATCTTAAGCTTTGATTTGGATTCAAGAGGTTTTCTTAAATGTATGTGGTACCACCTCCACGGAGTGGAGATCCAAGCGGCGGCGGCGGTGGTGGTGGGGGTGGAGATACTACTGAAGGTTCACCACCAAGGGTTTACCAAACATGGAAAGGAAGCAATGTAAGTATTAAAGTTTCCATTTTTTGTTGAATTTATTACAATTTGAAGCCAGGGTTTTGATGAATTTCGATTATTATGAGCATAAATGAACTTTTTTTTTTTTTGTTTAGGATGAATTTTTAGGGTTTTCTGATTGCTGATGTGAAGATCAATTTTGTTATGGATAATTAGGCCTAATTTGTAATAAACATCATCCATTTATTATTGTTTGTAGTAGTCTTAATAGTTCTGAGCAACGAGTCATTTTTGTTAATTTGTTGGGAAGAAAAAGGTTAGCTTTTTTGGGGTAAGGAAATTTGTATGCTTAGTAATGAGGGATTAGAATTTTAATGTAAAGATGTGCGAAGAAATCTTGTTCGTAAGAAATTTAGTATATCCACTAGTGTGTATTAGAGTTACAATAATGAAGTCAGAAGAGGATATTAATAGGATTCAGTTGCTATATCAGATGAGGTGCCGCTTAGTTTCCTAGTATTGATACTTTGAGGGATTCTTTTGGTAATCTAGTCCTACTGATCGACCTGCTTTGCATCCAAGATATTCTGGATAACCAATGGGTGAGCTTTTACCTTCTAGTATAATCGTGATCGTATTGTTTCTTCGCGTTTGTGCTGGATAGTAAACCATTACTCTCGGGGGATGAAGATAATCTATATATGTTATCTGTAGCTGATCAGGATGTGTAGCCCGAGTACTAGTTTAGGAAGGCTTTAATGCTGAGTTTCCTAATCTGAAATAGCTACTAGAGTTTCCAACGAGTTAGTGTTTCTATTCCAGGATTTCGAATTAGTAAAAAGTAGTAACCCTAGGTTAGGTAACTCTTATAATTAGAAACCTTCTTAAATTAATATCTCTAACTGTAGGTACTCCTGCATCAGTAGCTGCTTTTAATACGTGGCGGTGGAGGTTAAAAACTTGTCAATACCCTAGTTACCAATAATATATTGGAATTCCTGTCAATGAAAATAAGATCCATTATATAGAAATATCTTTTCGAAAGTCAAAACAGTAAATTTATGTTTTGCAGTCTTTATGAATTGCTTCCTCTTCTCTATGACAACAAAACTTCTAGATATATAATTTAAGTGATACATTAGAGTTTAATTAGTAAACTCGCGTGTACGCCTATATTATGGGAGGCTTTTCTTTAATGAAATTCAGTATTTTTACTCTTGATGGGTCCCTGGACAAGCTTGCCGGGTTGATTTATTTATTCGTTGGATCCTGCTGCTTTATACTGACATTCAAATACTACTAGATTCAATTGAAAAGAAGTTAAGTAATTTATTTTCCTGTGTAATGCAGGTATTCTTCCTTCAAGGCAGATTTATATTTGGACCAGATGCGAGATCTATGCTGCTGACAATACTTCTCATTGCTGCTCCCGTCATAATTTTCTGTGTTTTTGTGGCTAAAAAACTAATGGACGATTTTCCTCATCATTATGGCATATCCATAATGGTGTGTGCTGTGGCATTCACAGTATATGTGAGTATCATCTCCAGTTCGATTTAAAGGAAATATATAGCCACATAAAAATAGCATTCCGGTTATTTATTATATGTTGACAGAAAAAATGCGTAGTTATCGTCTTAAAATGACAAGGTAGTTAGTAATATTGCACTCTCATTTAAATATATCTCCAGCCTTAATGTTTGTCTTCACATACCTTTTTTTGTTTGATCTGACTAGAATGTGTGTTTCCGTTACAGGACTTAGCTCTTCTTCTGCTTACTTCTGGAAGAGATCCTGGTATAATACCTCGTAATACTCACCCTCCTGAACTTGAAGGCTATGAAGGGTTTGCTGATGTTGGAGGTGGCCAAACCCCACAGTTACGTTTGCCTCGTATGAAGGATGTTGTTGTCAATGGGATTACGGTGAAGGTCAAATACTGTGATACTTGCATGCTATATAGACCTCCTCGTTGCTCACACTGTTCCATCTGCAATAACTGTGTGGAACGTTTTGACCACCATTGCCCCTGGGTTGGGCAGTGCATTGGACGGGTAAGGAACTACATCTCTTCAGCGTTTGTAAAATCTTCTGAATTTTTCCTTTTGTTAATAATGACTAGAAGCTTGAAGATATCTCTGGATCTGATTCAAATTAAAATTCTCTCTTGCAGCGGAATTATCGTTTCTTTTTCATGTTTGTGTTCTCGACAACTCTTCTCTGCTTATATGTGTTTTCTTTCTGTTGGGTTTACATCACGAGAATAAAAAATGCCGAGGATGTTTCAATTTGGAAGGCAATGATAAAGACTCCCGCATCTATGATACTTATTATTTACACCTTCATAGCTGTCTGGTTCGTCGGTGGCCTGACTGTTTTCCATTTATATCTCATCAGTACCAATCAGGTAAGACCATTGCTTCTCCCCAAATCATTCTAGCTGTAGATTCCATATATGAAATTCATACATATGTTGGTGACTGGTGAATCTTTATGTTTCTGTGCTCTGCCAGACAACTTACGAGAATTTCAGATACCGATATGATCGAAGGGACAACCCATATAACAGAGGCGTAGTAAACAATTTTGGGGAGATATTTTGGACCAGCATTCCTCCATCCAAAAACAAATTTAGGGTAAGGGTACCACTGGAGCCAGAGGTACCTCCACGCATGGCTGGGTGTGGTTTTATGAGTCCAAATATGGGAAAAGCCATGGGTGACATAGAGATGGGAAGAAAGCCAGTTTGGATCGAGGGTGGAGCTGGTAATCTTGATGGACAATTGAGCAATGAAGATGGGTCAGACGGCAAAGGAGATCATTCTTGTGATGCCTCTCCAAGTTTAAACGGGACACCACAGGTCGAAATAGCAGGAGGAGGAATTGATGGAATTCAAAACAGACATTCAAGTTGGGGAAGGAAAGGCGAGAGTTGGGAGATATCATCTGATCTTGCTCCGAACGTAGAAGGAGTTGGTGAACTGAACCAATTTAGTGGAGGAAATATGAAGAACAGAGACAGATAATACAAAATGTAAAGACTGATGGATGGTTTGGGATCGACATTGCAAAAGTCAAGCCCAAAAGAGAAAGGAAAAAAATAAACAAGTTCTTGGGGTTGTCCGTCCCTTTCATTATGTTGTTATGTGAGACTTTTGTTTTGTTGTATTGGATTAACAAAGGCAAGGATGAGTGTGGGGGAAAGTGGTATGCAAGCCGATATAGCATTTGTTGATTTTAATGTTCCAGGTCTTGGCATTGTGTTGTATTGGCTTTGAAAATGGTGATGCAGTATGTTTTTACATTTGGGTTTTCTTTCTTTTATTCTCTCTCTCCATCTTTTGTTGTTCTTTCTTTAGGCTTGGGTGTACAGGGTTGTTGGGGTGTTCTTATTCTTGTCCTCTTAATTTTCTGTTATAAGTGAAGTTTGTAAATTGAATTTGAGAAACATCATTACTATCTTTCAGTTGAATATGCTGTCTATGCGGTCTGCTAAAAGAAATAGCCTTCATGCCGGGGTTTCAGTAATCCTTTGGATTGGTGAATATTTTGGTGGATAAGTTGGACGCGCACCTGGAATCACTTTGGACTCTAGCGTTAAGGTAGCACCACCGGCTAGTTTTCTAGCATTTTTTTTTTTTTGACAGCGAAAGGGCAAATTTAACTGAAAAGTTCTTGATTCACCAAAACAGTGACATCAAAAGCGCACAGTGTTACATGGATGAGTGTACAACTACATCCCAATTACAAAGTAAATTGGACAAAATAAATCCCGAAAACAAATCAGAGGGTAAACCCAATTAAACAACAAGCATTTTACGTCAGCAATCACTTGATTTGAATCTTTAACTAGATTATTATAAAACCTAGCATTACGTTCCATCCAAATGTACCACCAAATAGCAAAGAGAAGTAAGCTCCAAATCTTCCTAATCATGTTTTTGGATTTCGTCGATTGTTTGCTTCCCCATTCCCAAAGGTTTGTTCTAACATTATTCGAGAAAACCCAATTTATACCAAAACTGTTTAGGAAATAAGTCCATACCTCGAAAACGAAGCTGCAATGGATGAACAAATGTTCATTTGTCTCTACCATCTTGTTGCATAAGAGACATTTTCGATCCTGAATCAATCCTGCCGCATAAAGCTTATCAAGAGTAGCTCAATCCTGCCGCATAAAGCTTATTAAGAGTAGGAGCTCCACTGTAGCATAATGTCCAAACTCAAAAGATACCTTAAGAGGAACTTTTGAGTTCCAGAGCTGCTTGTCGGGAAAAGTTAACAAACCTTCTTTCTCAAGAGCAAAGTATGCACTAGCCACGGAAAACCGCATCTCCATTTCATTGAATCTTCATTTCCAAAAACATTAGGTTCACCAATAATCTGTAGAAGATTCGCCACCTCGAGCAACTCCTGATCATTCAAATTCTTAGAGAAATGCAAATTCCATGCCTCTTCCGGTGAAATCATTTCATTAACCATCACATTTTTTCTTCTAATCAGGTGATATAAAACATGGAATGAAGTTTTCAGAGACTGCTCTCCATCCCACTCATCTTCCCAAAATTAAATACTCGATCCATTGCCTACAGTTAAAATATCACCGGATTTTACAAAATCTCTGGTTTTCAAAATTCCTTTCCACAAACTACGACATTTATCCAACAAGAATTTCAATTTGTGTTTGTTCACATGTTTTAAGCCCGTCATACTCCCATGGTGCTTGTTTTTCCGGTAAGCTTTATTTGATTTGAACAAGGAGAGACAGGTTTGTAGCGTGGTTCCCTGTATCTGTCATACCACGTCCTATCTGTTGATACTAATCCAAGATCCTCTATTTATATGTATCCTCAACTATCGGTTTCGTGTCTTCTGATATAGCCGATATAGCTTTGTTTGATCCTCTATTTGTGTCATACGACCTGTATTCACCGGCACATACATATATAGCCGATACCGACTCAAATATGGAAAACTCTACAACTGTGACAACTAATATGGGCCAGATCTAGGACAATCAATCCAGACCTCGGATCATTCTCCATCTTCACCCCACTACCAATCCCAATGCTAGAATCATTCTCCTCTTCACCATTAAGATTGTGACACGTCATGTTCCAAATATGGACCAGCCCCTGTTATCCCGGCTGTAGCAAGGTCCTTCAAATATTTACACCTATTTGAAAAAATAGATTCAGTGATCAACCTTTTTCGGAATGGAAATCGATGAAATTTCAATCAACAACCTCAATATCAATGCATTAGTATCGTGATAGATGAGAAGTATCATTTGAAGATTCGTCTAGTTCCTACACATATGCTCTACAAACCATAGGCGAAAAATATCCTTCGAAAATTCGTCTAGTTTCTAAACATATCCTCAACAAACTTTACAGTGTCACACTGAATGACCTTAAACCGTACAGTCAAACTCATGCCTCTGTCATTCTTTAGTCGGCGGACTAATTACAATAAAACTTTGATAAATTTATTATTTTAATGAAATTATTATTTTATCGAGTTAAAATTTAGCTTGTATAAACCTAGATCTAGAAGGGACCAAAAAAAATTATTATTTTAACGAAGTAATTAATATACCAAGGATTAATTTATTGAAGTTTTATTGTATTAATTCGGTAAATGATTCGCGAAATTTCCGAATTAATTTTTCGCGCATATTAAGCGTGTATAATTCCAACCCAAATAAAAAACACATGTTTTCTCCTATGGGTGAATTATTCACAAACTTCTTGAACTTTTTAAGATTTCGGCATTCTTTATTTCAAATCCTGAAATCTTTCGAAGAGATTTTATAATATAAAAAGAAAATACACATGTCTATGGTATAGACATCACATCCTACATCCATAGTCTAACTGATAAAAATATTTTACAGCGGGGCATCGATAGATACTTGATGAGAGTAATCCACCTTCTACTAGACTAGGAACGAATAAATTATGATATGGATCCTTCCAAGATAAATGATCCCAAAAGGAAACAAGTCTACATACCCAAAGACCTCCAATCTTCAAGTGTTTAGTCTGTTGGGCAAGATCCTACCGCCAATATAGTAGAGGTAAGAACTCAGATGCAAGTATTGGTGTTGAATCAAGCGTTGATGGTATAACTAATATGGAGGCACATATGCTGGTGATGGGATCTGGTGGAGACAGTAAAGCTTCCGCACTAGTTTATAATACCCCCATCAATCAGAGACGAGCTGATAGAAACAATAAAGTGAATGATAGGGAGCCATGTGATTAAACTGAGATTGCAAGTGATGATTCCATCGAGGTAGAGACTATGGTTATGGATTCTACGAGAAGTGAAACTACAGTTAAACTGGGTAGACTTAATGTCAGCAGTGCTCAACTTGCATTTATTGAGCAAATAGCGTTTCAAGCAGCTAATCAAGCCATTAAAGATTAGTAACAAATGTTGCTAACGAAAGATCTCCAACTACTACTAGTTTTTTTAGTAACATCGTTAGTACTGTGACTCATTTTCCTATGAAAGGAACTCGCTGGAAGGAATCTTCTGAGGAGGAAGATGGGATTTATGCACAAAGAACAAGAAACAGGGGTTCTTCTCCCAAAAGCTAAACATGGTTTCCAGTGCAGATGCTAATATATTTAATATTGCTAGCCACGTATAAAGATGGTAAGGAATATGATGACTATCCAATATTTTCATCATCGTTGGGTCTAGAGAACATGGTGATCGAAGACAATCCTTCTCCTCTATCGGATAGTCTTCAACCTGTTTCGAGCAAGAAGAAGCCAGAACATGAAATTAACATGAAAGCTCCTGAAAATACGATGAAACGTTTTGCATGAGCTTGTTAATGTAATTTCTCGCTTTTCCGACTCTTATATTTTTATTTTTATTTTTATTTTCTGTTTCATTCTTTTCTTTGATGGAGGTTCAGGCTTTTGTCCCCTTCTAATTCCGTTTTCTTTTTCATATTATAAGTAAATTTTCCCGGAGAGTTCGCTGAAGTTTTGTTTTAATAGACTATGGTTAACTCTAAAAGTGAAAGAAATTAAGTTTAATATGATTTTACGGTCCCAGTCAATCCTACCACTGTAGTAAACCAAAATTATTAGTTTAACTTACATCTCAGCTGATCCTAAAAACTGGTTAACCACAAAAATGTTGAGGCCGATACCGTAGGCCGAGGTAATACCTAGCATATGTATATTTAGTTTCCTAAAATATTTTCATAATTTTTTCCATAAGTATTTCCTATAATTCAGGTAAAAAAAATCCAATCTAACTTATTTAAGGAATTGGGGATTACACATTAGATACTTACTATGTATTATACTGGTTGTACCTTTTTGCGGTTAGTTGGGGCTTATGGCCGAGTGGTTAGGTTAAGGTAAGAAGTTTAGATTCTTCCACGTTTAGGGTAAGATGTGGCACTAAGGTTAGGTTAAGCTAAAAGGTATAGTTTTTGATAATCATAGTGTTAGTCATATGTCCCGGCGTGGCAAAGTTTGGTCGTACTACTAAATAATTTTTACTAACAATCTAGAAAGAATCTCAGTCGCTCTTTGTCCATAATAAATACCCTCATTCCTTATAATATAGAACTCAATTTTTAGATTATATAATATATATAAAAACATATTTTAGAGTAACAATTAGGTTAAAGCAAGAAGTAGAGAAGGAGAAGAACTTGGTATTGATAAAGAGGCATCAATCTATTACATACATATAATGTTATCTTATATACAGGAAAGGGAAGACCTATTCATCTAGTGGACCGCACATTCATGGGCCACAGGCCCTATAACACTCCCCCTTGTGCGGTTCAATAACAATGCTTTATACATAGTGCTTCACATATAGTGCTTCAAATGTAGTTCTTCAAATGTCGTTCTCTCCTTGATGACTTGTGCCGAAATCAATTGCCTTAATAAAACTTTGACAAGGAAAAACCCAGTGGGATAAAACCTTGGTACAACTCTTAACATGTAGTACTTCACATGTTGTCTCTTACTTTACATGTAATTCACCACATGCAATACGATCTTCACAGATCGATGAGTTTAAGTTAATTGCCTCGTTAAAACTTCGCCAGGGAAACCCAGAGGGACAAAACCTGAACTAAATAAAAAGAGTACACTATTAAGCAAACTTAGAACATAGTTGGACTCGAATATGTTGCTTCATTAAAACTTTGACAAGGAAAACCCAGTGGGATAAAACCTTGACGAAGGGAAAAGAGTACAACGTGACAGATGAAAGTAAAGATGATCTGTTGCAGATGATCACTTTGTTCTGTTGAAGTTCACTAGTTGCTTCACAACTCCTAAGGCAGAAAATCCTTGTGGGAAAGACAATAGCCTTATGTAGATGGTGGATTTTCGACAAGGGCTAAAATCGTAAACTCATAATTATACGAAGCTCTGATCCAGCAATCAGACGTGAGTATCGAGACACGGGTCTCTCATCGAATTCTCAACGGAGAGTACTTTCTCTCAGAGTACATGTAGATATGTAGTCTCACGACTGGACAACGGCATATCTCATGAATACTGAATACTTTCAGTGATTATTTCTATATAGTATCACGAAATGGACGGCTCCTAGACAGCTTGCTCTGCTAGTATAGAGCGATAATGTCTTCAGGAACAAACAACGAGTTTACCCTGACTATATAAAGGATATGACTTACCGACAAGCTCATATCGGGATAATTAATGCTCCTAGACAGCTTTCTCTGCTAGTATAGAGCCACGAAGTTAATTATTCCTAATTAAGATTAATTCTGTCGTGACATTCACTATTGAATTCCCAGAATAATCTATTATTGATCCTATTCCATGGTCGAATCCACGACTGGTCCCATGGAATGGCAATAACAATTGCTCCTATTCCATGGTCGAATCTGCGACTGGTCCCACGGAATGGAAATAAACAATTGTTCTGATTCTATGATCGAATCCACGACTTGATCTCATAGAATAGCAATAACTATATTATCTCATTACTCCGATTTCATGATCGAATCCACAACAGGTCTCATAAATGGTAATAGATAAATCTTAATTACTCTGATTCTATGTTCGAATCTACGATCCCATGAAATGGTAATGCTCACTTTATTATTTTGAATTCGTAGTCGAATCCTCAGCTGATCCTATGAATTAATAATAAACATCTTATTACTCAGTTTTGTGAATTATTCTCCACTGAATTCCACAATTAGTAATAAATAATCAACAACCGGGCGTCTGAGCTACCTCTAAGTAAGCCCCGATTCAAATGGTGAAAGTGTATTCAACGACGATACACTAACAGTCACCGCACGAAC
Organism: Papaver somniferum; assembly: GCF_003573695.1. NCBI lineage: Eukaryota > Viridiplantae > Streptophyta > Magnoliopsida > Ranunculales > Papaveraceae > Papaver > Papaver somniferum. The sequence goes on along the minus strand of NC_039362.1, from coordinate 37,515,432 downwards.
GAGTATTTCAAAATACAACGAAACGATGAACCTATACAAAATAGGGAAGAAAATAATAAATAATTAAAAATATTGACCAAGGTGCTGGGAACACGGACACACGACCTATCGACCGTGCCGTGGTCAGTTCCACGCCAGTTTTATATTTTTAATACATTTTTATTATTTTCCATGATTTGATGAAAATTCTCTCATCTGATCAAATATCCTTCGTCTCGAGGAAGCTCCTCGGTTTCATGGTACTTCCATAAATCCATAACAAATAATATAAAATTAAGTAAAGGAGTGTGGGGCGTGACCATTGGTCAACCGGTCATGCCTTGGTCCCAGTCGGCCCCACACCCCACGGTTCCTTATTATTTTATAGTAATTATTATTATTTCTCTAATTTCATGAAAAAACTCATTGATTTCATGCTATTTTTTGCACAAATCATCATATAATAATAAAATAAAATAAAATTATGAAAACTTGTGGGACCGGGCCACTAGCCGACCGTCCATGCCCTAATTGGTCCCACACGCCCTTTGCTTTATTATTTTATTATTATTTATCCTATTTTTCCTTGAATTCATCAAATTCCTTGATTTTATGGTATTTCTATCAAATTAGGAAAAATTCCCTCAAATCATCAAAAATACCTAAAATATTAAAAAATTATGAAAAACTCGTGGGACCGGTCCATAGCCGGCCGGCCATGCCTCCATGGTCCCGCACGCCCGTGTTTTTATTATTTTAATATTTTGCTTCCATGAACTCATGAAAACTCCTTCAATTCATGGAAACTCCCTAAATTCATTAAATTTTTCTCAAAATTCATGAATTTTTCATAAAATCATCAAAATATTATAAAATTAAGGAAAAGGCACCACGGGACCATGATCACGACCGGCCGACCATGCCTTGACCACGGCGGTCCCACGCCTCCTCATTCCTTATTTTATAATTATTTTTCATCATCTCATGGTGTTTTCCTCAGTTTCGTCGAACCCTAATTTTGGCATATTTTCTCGAATGGATGCACAATTGCACGCCAGAAAATATCAAAATTCTCAGGACTGAGACGCGGACGCCTTGGGGACACGAGCACGCTATCTTGACCGACCAAGATTGGCTCTTTGGCTTACGGAAGCCGGTCCCATCAATTTTCACAGTTTTGACTTAATTTGCACAATTGCTCGTATTAGGTCCAAAACTCTTCCAAACACTTTGGATTTTCATGAAGTGATCGTCAGGCGGTCACGTGACAACCCAGAACCAGTTTCATGACTCCATGGTCGATCCCTCGCCTCGTCATAATTAATTAGGTTTTCTCACCTAAGGCTCAGACGAGCATTTTTGAATAAATGATTAAGCCAGCATTTAATCATTCTTCCACCAACAAATCGTCAACTCTTCAGAAGTTCTTCATATTTGCTCACGTGAGCATATGGACACTACATGGTTGATCCACGGTCCCATATAGTCGCTCCCTCCTTCGTCCTATGGTTAAACTTCTGACGAACCATGAATTGATCATCAATTGATCAAATTAGGGTTTCTGAATCCAAGGATCATCATTCCAGATTCCAACCTTAATAATTTTACGATGGCCTCGTGGTCTTTAATTTTATTAATTACGCTCGGTTCAACGACCAGTATTCTAATTAATATTTTTGGTACGCTGCCAATAATCCATCAGATGAGCAACACATACTCAGACGATCAAATATTCAACAATTCATCACATGAGCAACACTTGCTCAGATGATAAATATTTTCTCAAACCAAGGAATATTGGTTCAACAATCAATATTCAACGATCCATCGAATGAGCAATACTTGCTCACTTCATCGTAAGAACTATACCTCTGTCTCATGACATGTTCAACTCATGAGTTTCAGAACATCATGTTCAACTCAGCAACTACATGGACTCATCGTCCCATCAAACCACGAAGTCATCAATTGACTAACATACCACGAGACGTCAATCACGTCACTTTGGGGGGATATCACTTAGGGTTTTGGTATGGCGGTCTACGGCACGTGTGTTCAAACACACGATGGAATGTGAGCAAGTCGTGCAATAAGTTGAAGGAATTCACGAGGTAGTGGGTGGAAAATCGACCAAGTCTCCACACGTTAAGCAACTGGTTTCAAACACGATCTCCACTTCCCCACTCCTTGATTCCATCAACTGTCACACTTCATGGGGTCATGGTGTCTAAAATTCCAGCAATATAAATAAGTCTCTGAATCATGATTGAATCATCGGCATCAACAGTATCATCAATCTCACGTCTCATCGACAACACTAGATCATCAACTCATCAATTGAGCAACTACTCTCAATTGAGCAATTTCAATCATTCATAGCTTATCATATTCATAATTCACACACCCACAATCTTTGATTACCATTGATTCCACACATTTCCCAGCTTCCCTCCTACAGATCAACCCATCCTCTCTTGTGACCGAATTTACTCTGGAACGGTCATTGTCTTGATTTAGGCCGGAGTACTACAGATTGATCTCTCGAATCTAAAGCACCCCCTTTGCAGCGGTCCATCCGTGTGAGGTTTAATATTTCGCTCGGTTCGAGGAGTCTCCTCCGTACGTTCGTCTCCTCAATTCCTTAAAAAACCATCAAATAGTTTTTCCCCATCTACACCTTAGTTGGGAAATTACTTCCAGGTGTTTGTTGTTGTCTCATTAAAAACTTTGCCGATCAACAAAACCATGTGAAGGAAAAGAGCTCAACACACCATTAGATGCTCCCCCTGATGTCAGACAACTTTCATTAGTCTAATGCAGTCAAAAGGAGTTTATCACACTTTACTTTGGTGACTTGGATGTTTATAAAACCTTGTTGTCGATTCTGGAAGTTACGTTGCTTAACGGACTATCGTGTTTCATTTCTTTGATTCAGATATTTTCAATAATATCAACGCGATCTTTATTTCTTCAACGTTCAACATACTTGATGATTTTAGTATTGTCTCGCTAAAAACCTTGTCGAGTAACAAAACCCTTTGGGAAAAACTATTCTCGATCGAAGGGAAAAAGAGTACAACACAGCTTCAATTTAGAAGTAAATCATGTCGACATCATATCCTTGGATCCCCTTCCCCTGATGTCGGAATCTCCCCCTGATTACTTTCAGAGTTGTTCCAGACAGTTCCCTTAGTCATGTACTTTTCGAAAATGAATATCGGTAATGACTTAGAAAATAGTCTACCATATATCCCCCTGATTACTTTCGTTGGAGAAGAGATTATTGTTCCTTCATAATCAACAACCTTTGGATTGCAGTACCTTTAGCATTCCTTTTTATGTCTTTGGAGGGATAAAACAAACTCATGTCAATGGTTACTTTTAAGTACATGATTACATTCATTGTACCATTCCAAAGACGTTGCGTTGGCGTGAGCTATATCTAGCTAACAAGGTCCCTGAGGATGCAAAATTTTATCGAGTATATTATTATACTAAGTACAAAAATGAGTCTATTGTACTTAGATATGGAAATTTCATCTCCTAACACATCTTCGTCATCTTCCTTTAGACGAAATGGTCACTTACTTACATTTGAACCTCGACTAATCATGGGAGTGCTATCAGGATGCATGTCTTTGTTAAATTGCCTGACAATGGACATATGCAAACTGGTGGAACAATATACCACAAGCTCGATCTTGTAGTTCAGAACATAGATAAGATCGAGATTTCCCAGGATTTTCATCTCAAATTCAGATTTTAAATAGCTTGTAGGATCTCTTATTTCATTAAGAGTACTTATCATGTTCATACCGTAGACATAAGTAGCTATAATTCTGAATCAGGAACTTATTTAATACGCATGGCATGAAACCTTACTTGTTTATCCTTTCCCAATGAAATAGTCACTTAGACGGGTATACCAAATCTGCTTGATTGTTTAAATCAATAAGTGAGTGTTCCAGTGTAATTGCAAACACACTCCGTGGTTTAGAGTCATTCGACTTGGGAAGCAAAATGCCATCATGCACTTTTGCAAATATCTTCTATCTCTTGATTCTTTCAGAGATACATAATAACTACATAAATATGCTGCATTTCAAGTCCTTTTCAAATTACCAAGCTAACTAAGTAGAGGAACGATATAACGTTTATTACAAGAGGACAATTCCAGGGCTTTGTGAGAAACCTCGCGCCACAAGGCGAGTCTTTATAGTTTAAGACTGCTTTCTTCTCATTATGCTTTGTGACAAATTAATCATGTATGTCCAATAGGCTTTACACTTGGTTGGTTAGCACTACCACACCAAATACCTGTATATTTGTCAAAGAACCAAGTTCTACCTGTATTGTATATGCCAAATACGCTCTTCGTTGAATTAAGCAACAAGGATCTTGGTTCGATCTCATCTTGCTTTATTTCCTTAAGCAAATGTATATATAATTAATCATCAATATGCTCGCATGATCTTTCCAGTGACTCGTGTGCATTCTCATAATCCACTTGGGATGTCATTGTTCTCTGGAATCATATACTTTGGAGCGTCCTCCAGTTTGATTCATGGACATATTCAGAGACAATCTTATGAGATGATTTCTGATGATATAAACAATTTGTGCCTAACTCACCTACTTTCTTTCTAGGGTGAGCATTGATCGAACCTGGTGGTCTCTCCATCTTCCTTTATGGAGCCACGGCCTCAACTACACTTTCACCAAGTGTAGTTTGCAACACCTTAGTCTATGGTGTACCCCATACTGAGGATTTCTAACCTTGCAGGAATATTTGCAGCTGGTATGTGTGATCTTATCACTTTAGCGACATCAATGTACATTCTGAAAATCGATTATTCTTTGTCACTTCACATTTACATTTGTGGAGTACAAGAATCAATATGAGACACAGTGGGAACACACCACGACAATTCCTGTCGTTCCCCTAGAAAATAGTTTTTCTTATCTCCCCCTAACGACGGGAAGACTGTCTCACTAAAGTGATAACCCGCAAATCTAGCGGTAAGAGACCTCCTTCTAAAAGGTTTAAAATGCGGATAATTGTTGGAACTCATTTCCAACATAACTACTTAACAGTTTTGAAGACCCATCATAGTACGATGTGGAGTCGTAATGGCACATATATAGTTCAACCAAAAATGCGTAAGAACATGAATGTCAGGCTTAAATCCAGTTACCAACTGGTACACAAAAAGGTTGACTAATATTGGGTTCTAAAAACGAATTAAGTAAGATGTGTGTAATATTGCATATCCCCAAAGCAATAAAAGATAGGTTGGTACGCATAACCTATTCCTTAGGCACCATCTGTAACCTTTGGTGGTAGCCTCTGCGAGAACATTGGGTATAAGATGCTCTATATTGATCCTATTAAACATGCAATATTCATCAAGTCCTTTTGATGTAAATTCTCTAGCATTAATAAGGGTGGTGAGCCTTTACACTTTGTATTGTGTAATATGTGCTAGGAGTTTTTAAACGCAAATTTCTTGGGAACTATAACTAGTCCAAAATGTCAAAACATTCATCAAAGCCATAAGTCACTTTAATGGTCCGCATTCTGCATGAATATTTTTCTAAATTTCACCTTGTTATCTTTATAATATGGATTGTTTACCATTTACATCTTAGGTTGTTCTCAATCCTATTTTACTGAAGACTTTGTAAAATGAGTGATATGCTCTCTTACTTAAAATCATAATGGGAGGGAGGAGGGGGTTGTGCATCTGGTACTTTAGAAAACACTTATTGAGAGATATTTCGTTACTTCGCATTCTGTCAATCTTTTTGCCGTTGTCTCGTCCACTCAAACACAGCGATGTACGTATGAGTCCTTTCAAAACGAAACATCATGTCACAACCAAAGTGCCTTTATGGTTATGTCAAAGTCTGTATGAGTCAATTTCCAATATTTCATCGTCGGAGTCAATATGGATTCAATAATCCAAATTAATAATATAGTGATTTACATTTCACTAAATTGACTCATTAGTCTCTCTAAAGTATGTTTCCTTCCAAATACATTAGTGACTATAAAAGATGCAATCAATTACATTATCATCACAGTCAGGTTTCACATGATATTCTTTGGAATTTAACAAGGTGTGATTATCTCTCGGTACATATAGAGATTTTGTGACGTCTTTGTTCAATCTTGAAAACGATTTTTTTTTAGCAGTGTTGCGCTCGATGATCCAATCCTCGTAGTCACATTATAAGGAAATAGTTCAACAACTAGTTTAAATTCCTTAAGCTAGTGGAAGGAAAACAAATATGAGTTAGACATTTGGGTCTTGAGAGTTTTGATAAGTGGTGTGGTAATAAAAGTGGGATTCAACTCAAGTACTTTAGACTGAATATATATTATGTTTCACCCAATATATCTCAAGTGCTTTGGAGAATTTATGTCTCGTGTTTTCATTCCATAGGTGCAGATATTGGATCTAGTTCAACTGAATAAGATAGTCAATTGGCCCGACAAAGTTATTGTTGCCATTAAAGTTGATGTGAAAATTGGTTGCTATTATGATACACACACATTGTATATATCAACACCTATGACCAGGTGCAATTCCAACTCTTTCATTTATGATGGGAGCTAGAATTACATCTTAGCTTCATCCCATATTTTGTTGATACCTGTACTTTGGTGCCATTACTACTGGGGAAAAAAATACATCTTTGTCTCATGATATATATGTCCCTTTTCACATGCTTTATATGAGTCATTACGTCTGACACTTATTACTTCGGGGTTCTTTCCATTTTCAATTTGGCTATATTTAGCTTAATTTGAGAAATTTCTTTATCTCAACAGGCCAAGAGAATCTCACTACACTGTCAACCAATTACTTTAGGTTGAATAGATTACTAAAGGTAGTTCCCTTGTTGTCATACTTCAACATATACTAGTTCGTTAGTATCATGGATGAAGTAGAGAAATGGAAATTTTCTGACTCATATCTTCTTTTGTGAGTTCTTCTACAAAAATTAGAATACATGTGATTTTATTTGCAACATATCTTTTGAAAATACCGACTCTTAATAGTCGAGCCAGTGGATTGCATCCCACGGAACATTTCAAATTTGGGAAGAAAATATCAAGTACACAATAATGGTGCTCAAGTACTTCAAACCTCAAATAAATACATTGGAATTGAGTTGGTACAACCAATTAAACAAAAGATAGCCAATATCATATTCAAGAAAATAAAATAACACTAAAGCCAACACTCTTAATGATCAACAATCATAATTAAATTGACTATTTATATGATATTGACTTATCTTAAGACACAAATAAACAAAACTAGGTATGTTCTAAAAAAAAAGAACAAATAAATAATCCCAAAAGGTATTGAATGTACAAACCCATATTAGTTGCATACCTCAAACTTTGGTTCCCATTGAATATACACAAAACCGGAAAAGACTTGGTCGCGCACGGCCCAAAACCGGGATGGAGTCACAACAGGACACAGTCACACCTGCTGGAACCGGTCCGAGTTGGATCACCGAGTCGGATCAGCGGGCCGGAACGAGACCGAGTTGGATCGCCGACCAAGAACGGGACCGAGTTGGATGGAACACGAACAGATTGTTTCGCAAAGAACTCGTTCCTTCTCCTCAGATTCTCGAAGGGACTCAAGGCGGCGGATTAAAATCAAACGCTCCAATGGAAACCCAAACAACATACACAGACGGGAATTCAGAAAAATTATTATTATAAAATATAATTATTTGATGAATGGATTTGCATAGACATATGCATATAAATTTTTTTTACATTAGATCAGTTCACGATGCACAGAAATATGCATATATAAAAAAAATTGCATTAGATCAAACTTAGCTGATGCAGAGAGTCACCATTATATTGGGCATTATGCCGAAATCAAAATAGGGAAAAGAAAAAAAATTAGGGGAAAGTAGATCCAACTTAGCTGATTTCATTCCAGGAATTTCCACATTAGCTTGACGTTAATCCGTGTAGAAAAAAAAATCAATCAATCTGATATAGCACCGTGGTATAGCATCGTGCATGATAACGTTATGGAGTAACAATTAAGTTAAAGCAAGAAGTGGAGAAGGAGAAGAACTTGGTATTGATAAAGAGACATCAATCTATTACATACATATAATGTTATCTTATATACAAGAAAGGGAAGACCTATTCATCTAGTGGACCGCACATCCATGGGCCACAGGCCCTATAACAATATACTAGTTTTAGTTGAATTTTTTGTGCCGAATTCGTATATGTAAAATGAATTATACACGGATTAACTTTGTTTTGTATTATTATCGAATCAAGAATTGTGGACTGACTTTACGTTTTACGAATGTGAATAGTACTCTTATATTTTCTATCCCGAACTTTTCCATACGTCAGTTTGTTAACGAGGATATGCAAGTGATAAATATAAGACATTAACGAAAGGTTAAATTTAGACGTAACCTATAAAAGTGAACTTTCCATGCCCATGTTTGTTACACAACACATTGATTTTTTATTTCTTCCTCGTTTGACCAAGTTAACATAAATAAGGGTTATACTTTTCTAGTTTGATAAAGATTTTTTGTTGTTGTTGGTATGCATCTGTAAATGATTGTAGTGTTTATGATGTTGAATAAATATGGTTTTGGAAGCTTAAAGTCAATGAACAATATTTTGAGAAGTCAAGAAAAGAAAAGTTCTAGGTTCTTGCGTGATACTGACTCTTGCTTGAAATGTTAACATGCGCATGCACCCTCACATACAAAATGAGTATACAAGTAGATGTTTGTATGTAATTTTTGGTAGTTAACAAACTTTCAGTCAATTTTTTGAATGTAAGATATATCAATCAAACGATCATACTAAACCAAAATATGAGAATGATATTATCTCAAAACTAGTGACAATCTAATAAAACTTTTTTGTTTTGATCTAAAGCTAATTTATATTAGAATACGATTAAAAACGAGCTCGGAAGTTCGATTCTAGTTTCCATATGAACCTTCGAGCTCGTTTTTAGTTATATTCTGAAATAGAAGAACTGAAGCGCATACAATAAGAATTTGAATGCTGGCCTCGTCCTCGAAAGTTTGGACAATTTGGAAGGACAAAGGGAAGCCACAGTCTAGCAGGTACTCAACTACCAACACGAGCTAAAGCGAGAATATTACCTTATAGTTTCCAAGTTGGAAATCTAAATCTATGCCTACTTTCCCATACAAAAAAAATATCGGACAAAGAAAATTAAACGTCATATGGGGAAGATCATTCATCGACACAGTAGACACAACAAGAACATATGACCTGAAAAAAACTGTTAGAGCATAAATCGATCAAATTCACAAGTTTTGATATGTCAAGCTGGTTGTAAAATTTAGTTGATCAAAACTATATCTTGACGTATAGTCTACTAAATTTAGTATGGAATAGGAATAAAGCATTTCATCTAAGTATCATAATTCACCGATTGACCCTTGAAGATTGAAGACTGGAGAACAACGAAGATATCCACGCCGACTTCATCAACAAAGTGACTGTCCGATTTACTCATATTTTCTACCATTCTATCTGCTGAGACAATATCGTTTGACTTTAGTATTATGAGGAAAACTTCAAAGAATAAATTTGGTGTTCAACCTAGTAATTGATAAATCTTGAAATATAAATTCAAGCAATGGAAATTCTACAGAACTTATGGCATAACAGGTTGAAAATAATTAATTGTTTAGTATATCAGAATCGCGTAAGAAACTCATAATTGAAAACAATTTAATATATCAAATTTGTGTAAAAAAAAATCATATGAGGCTCCAAGTTACATTCGTGTTCGCGGACTGATTTGATCGGTACAAAAACTTTGAGTTTATTGATAATATACTTGATTAATAAATCTCTTATTAACTCATGTTCACGAATAGATGTGGTCAGTTCTCGAACTGGTTGATTTTGAGATGTCCATGGACACTTTTGAATCCTCAAGTATAAGAATTTCTGATTCAGCAAGTACGCAAACAGGTCGATTTTAAGTGGTTCCCGGATACTATTGTGGACAATTCGCGAACTTATTGATATAAAAAGTTCTTGAACTACGAGACGAAAAATAGTTCATGAACTTTCTTGTTCAGTTCACGAATTGATTTTGGTTTCATGTGTTATCGAACTTCATTATTTCTTGATGGTTCACGGACAACTTAACTAATATTCTTGGGCTAACCTTTTATTGCACAGAGCTTATATCGATAAGTATGCGGGTTCATATTCTAATTTTTAGTTCAAGGAAAACTTCTCATATATTTACATGATCAATCTATATTGATAAGTTGACCTTACTTGATATCAAAATCATTTGTAAACATGGAAACTAGTTCATGAACTTAGCTTTGATTATAAGCTACACCTATCCTTGTTCATTATTATAAATAGGGGACTCTCTGCATACTATAATCTCAATCATGGAACAATATGTCCTATTTGCGGCTAGAGTTGTCCTCTGAAGACCTAGCTTTCTTAGAGAAACTCTATTAGTTTATGAATTTTGAAGTATTCATTAAGGGATTCTTGAAGCCTAATTAGATTAATTGTACCTGATAGTTATTGATATCTGGCATCTTAGCTTGGTCATCACAGTTCTTGTCTATTATGGGGTTTGTATTTTCTGATATACGACAATTCAAGAACTATCGATCAGGTAATAAAATTGATAGAAATAAAAAATTCTCTTCGTACCAGACTTTGTATTCCATAAATTTCATATTTGTTATTATATTGATCTTGTGAGGTATAATCGGTTAGGAATCTCTATAAACTTTTAACTAGAGTAAGTTATCCTAATTGTTGAGGTGTTCAATAGACTATCTGTTAGAGGCACATAGTTAAAAGTATTCACTACGCTGAAGCAACTCCTAAACCTATAAAGGACGCCAACTAGGTTAATCAAGTGCGTAAGGTAATGCGAGATCCTCGGGACATATGGATTACGATTGAAGCTGAATTTCTTGGCGATTTGATTGGATCTGAACCACATTGCAATCCAAATTCTGGTAGTAGGATAGTGTTTTTAGCAGTTTAATATAGCATGGTATTCAAGGTGAGCGAGGTCTCGAGGTTTCTCTACAAGATTGTATTTTTTCTCATTAACAAAATTTCTGGTGTCTCGTGTTATTTCTTTTCTACACCATGTTTTTTATCTTTTGTAATTTGAATATCACAAGTAGTACGTTAATCAACCTAAATAGGTTTTATGCTCCAAATTGTATAAAATCTATAAGACTTGTTCTGATGAATTCGTGTCTTGAGATATAGATTACAAGACTTTATCTTGTTGGAATTTGTTTCATGTACATTTTGGGTACATACTAGGTTGACTGATGAGTGCCAAATATTGCATATTTCTACATCTTTTTATTGGCAATTAACTCATCTTTTGCGCTTTAAAATCATATATTATCCCAAATTCTGTATTTTCTTGGTTTTCAAGAATAAATACTTGTACTAATTAATTTTGTGTTTTTAGGTACTAAATAAAGCTTGGATGAATAAAGAAGCCAAAAGAGCAGAGAAATGGTGGCTAGCAACTACGGAAGAGAGACAACACAAAGCTCCCGCGAGAAAGCCGTGAAGCGCGGAGGAATATCGCGTAAAGAACATCCGCAATCCGCATGCAACTCTCCCACAATCTGTTTGCAAAACCTAAACCGAGCAGTGGGCTTGGTAGAGAACCCAAGATCCAAACTCGTTTTCGCCTGAGCCGTCGGATCTAAAACAACTTCTTATCATCTAAGGGCCATCTCTATCCGATACATCAAACTGGATACAACTGCTCAACACCAAAGCTTCCTATTATTTTCTCCTCCCATCGAACAGAAACCAACCAAATTCATTTATCTTCTCTTCCATCTGCAGTACCAACACCACTTTCATCTTCCTCCATTAACTCCATTACCGCTTCTCCTTCGTACACTGAGCACAACTTCACCACCATTAACTCCTAATTCTCCATCTCTCTATATCTTATCTCTATTCTTATCAAGAACCGTAACCCTAGAAGATAAGATTTGAGAGGTAGAGTTAGGGTTAGTTGTACAATTGGGGGAACATCGATTTAATGATGTTGCAGAGAAATTGGAGGCAGAGAAAGTCAGTGGAGTATTTTTGGTGAGTTGGGTTATTATTAATTGTCGAATTGAGAAGGATTAAAGAGTTTTTGTGTATAAATAGGGGACTATTTATCTGTAAGAAGGAACCCGAATGGAGTGGGATCAATTGCTAGTTTTCATAATATAAATTGTGTTTTAATCATATTCGGTATGTTTTAATTTCATTTGCTAGGGTTTAGATGAAACCCTTAGTCATATGTTAAGTTAATTCATGTTCATGTTATTATTCTTGTTGTATGGATATAGGAATGATTTGTTAGCTGGTTGATCGAAGTAGCATGTGATTAGTTGTACTGTAAGAAGACAACTAATACTAGGGGTGAGTTAGTGACATTGGTTGATAAATCATCCATTAGAGATCTCTCTGGAAGAAGATCTGTGGTTCAATTGATTTAGGATTGATAGTTAGCTAATGAACCAAATGAGCTTGTGATAGGTTATACTTTAAGAAGACAGCTTATACTTGGGGTGAGTTAGGGATATTAACTGATAAATCACTCATTGTAGTCTTGCCTGAAGAGAATAAGAATATAACTTGAGTAAGTATTACCTTATCATAGGATTAGGAGGTGGATTCAACCACCCTGGTGCCTCTCATATAATTGTTTACAATCTGTTCTTGCATGTTACCTCACATTTGGCTTTCATATTTCATATATCACCAAACAAATTTGTCTTATCGACACAAACAAACCCCTTTTAGTTACTCTCTGAATCAGTTGTAGTAAGACTTTGGTTTCAATTTACACCCACCTTGTCCCTGAGGATCAACCTGTATTTGCACCTTACACAATTGGCACTGTGCACTTACAGTCATTGTAAGTACTCTTTATAATCCTACCATTAGCCTTGTTTTACAATCAGGTACAAGGATGTTTTCCAATTGATCTATATTTACATATTGTACAAGAAATTGTCCTTATGAGTTCATGATCGAAAAAGTTGGTGGTGTATTATGTACCCTCTCCATTTTGATTGGTATTAGAGGAGGCAAGCATAGAAAAGACTGAGTAAGTCTTTGTTTGTAGTGATCTGGAATTTGTGGCAAAAATATTATATTTGTTGACATATCATCAGGTAGCAAAAACATCATGTTTATGGATTCTTAATGAGTCTTTATCTTTTTCATGCTTCGAAATAGATGAATAACATTTTGTTCCCATAAATAATTCTATTAACGGAAGAAGTCATAACAATATTTATCTCTTCTATCTTATCTTACTGGTGAGTCTGACTCAAAATTTGAAAGAAAGCATCCAAAGAAGGTGATGAAATCATTAAGCATATAAAACTTCAGTCTTCTAAAGTCCTAAGGCTGAAGAAAAAAAAGGGTCAATACCCTTATTATTAAGACTAATGAAAGAGATTCACGAATCAAAATCTTAAAAGAGAATAATGCTTTGCTAGAAAAGAAAATAAGTGACCTCGTATTAAGATCAGAGGAAGGAGCCTTTGATTTAAAACGTCTGCAAGATGGTCCTCCAACTCTTAGCGGTCATTCTGTCAGTGAATCGTAATGTATTTCCTTATCATTGGCTTCTACAAAAATTAAGGAACTTGAGGAAAAGATCGTCTATTTCAAGAATTTCTCTCGTAAAAGTATTTTGACAGCTCCTCTACCAGAAGGATGTGCTCACAGTATACCTACTCACTCAAGGGATAAACAGTTCTTTTTCTGGCAAAGAAAAATTTGTTTTCCTTGATAACAAGTAATCTCTTGTAATTCTAATACTAAAACGACTCAGAAACTCTGCTACTTTGGTAAATCAGAAGGACACTTTTGAAAAAAGTACAAGTTCAGATTGGAGAACTAGCGAATCAATAATCTTCAGGATACACTGAATCTTATTCTCAAGAGTGTGACTGATATTCGAAATTCTAAACCTCTTGGTTCAAGAATATTGACTGTTAATAAAACATATCTGGTTATCAGCTCGGCTCACTCGAATAATAAACGAGTAGTTACACAAATCACCCTAAGAGAAATTGGAAGAATCTTCCTTCCAAGACATGAGTTCTTAAAATACCTTTTTTCCAACAAGGAATTTTTAAGGAGAAATTTTCAAGAGAAACAGTTCATCTGATAACATGAACAAGATGATAGTTTGGTATCACGACCTAGTCAACAAGATGTCTTCCAATCTCAGATAAATGGGTTCTTAAAAGTACCTTTGTTCCTATAAGGAATTTTAAGAGGAAATCTTCAAGGGAAACGGTTCAACTTGACGACATGAACAAGATAATAGTTGGGTATCACGACCTAGTCAACAAGATGTCTTGCATTCCCAAAGAAAATCAGACTAACTCAGGTAAGAGTTCCAACTATATCGCATACTATGATGATGGTAAGTTTTATGACTATGTTTCTAAACTAAACAACCAATCATATTGCTTGAACACAATAACATAATTGATATACGTAGTAAAACATGAACGATAAAAAGAGATAATGAAAATTAAAACTAACCAGCCAGATTGATTCCCATTACATATCCAACCAATAGAAGAATCAGCTACTCACGGGGTTATTAAAACCCATGAAAAATATACAACAAAAGAATAAAAGAGAATAACAAGATAAAATATCTCACTTCCCCCATACAAAGGGGTAAACCAAAATATGCCCTCTTACGTGTAGAGAAGCTGTTCCAAAGCTCCCTTTTATATAGACTTTTGTAACCTCCTATGGATGTCTATTTCAGCTAGAAAACCTAACCTCCTCAAACTTTTCTACCTACTCTTCATCCTTATCCAACTAGGAGACTAACCTCCTCAAAAACAACAAAAATATTATTTTTCCCGTCCATGGCAACCCAAAATGCGACTCTTCTTTAGCTTTCTGCGCAATCCCAACAGATACGAAGTCAAAGTTGGTTTCACCGTTTTGCTCATAATTTCTTCGTCCGAACTCGGAATGACCTCAACCATTCAATTATATCTGAAACGATGATAAGCACTCCTGTATTTTAAGACTTTTTTGTAACTAGGATTCTTAAAATTCAATGCTTTCTTTTCGTAGCATTTCTTCCACTTTTCTTGGTTTCTAAACACTTAGATGGTTGGAGCTTTGTTCTCGCTATTTTCATTCTTTTGGGGATGATTTATCTAATACAAGGCGTACGATAGAAAACAAACATAATAGCAACTAATATGCAAGAATAATAACTAATATAAGCATAGATTTGACAGTATAAATACAAAACTAGTCATAAAAACCCAAGGTGACCAAACTTGTGGTACAAAAACCCCCACTCAAATGTTGGGATCCATTAAAACTCCACCGTAAATAAAATTGATACAAAACCCCCAAATTTTTAAAAATTGATACAAAAACCCCAAATTTAAATGTTAGTTTCAACATTTAAATTTGATGAAACCAAAATAAAATTTGATGAAACCAACATTTAAATTTGGAGTTTTTGTGTTACTTTTGTTTTGATGGGGTTTTTGTGTTACTTTTGTTTTGATAGGTTTTTTGTGGAAGGATGGTGACACCTCTAGGGTTATAACTCGCGGACTGGTATAAATATGTATATTATGCACTTATCAAAATTTCGGAAAGTATATGAAAAGCATCACCTACGGAAATGTTATATGGGTTCTCATAAAAAAGAAATAAAAAACTTGAATTGCTATATTACATCAAATAAGATCTTTAATGAAATTCAGTTAACGAAAGAAAAGGTCAAAATAAATGAAAAAAAAAAAAAACTTTAGTTACTACAAGAGTTAGCGAGTCAATTAACATTCATGTCAAACTTGGCCCATACATTTATATAAATGAAAACAAAAAACAGCCCAAAATCACAAGTCCAAAATCCAAATCGACAAACTAGGAATTACTAGTTAATCCAAAAAACTCAAGACCGATTATTGTGTAGTCCACCACGAGAAAAAAACTATCCGCTGGTCCAAAAACATATTTTTGGACCAGAAAACTTATCTTCTAGTCCTATTCATGTGCGAGTGATATAAATTGCATTTTTCAAAAGCCAAAACTACCCTTCCGTAGAATAAGATGCATAACCAAATTCTATTTTACTTTCTCTGTAGCTCTTGAAGAAACCTCCGGGGTATGAAATGAGGAAAATTTCTCACTGAAAAAATCAGAAAATCTCATCAACAACATTGAAAAAGCTAAGCCCTCCACTAATCTCTCAAATTTTGATTTCAGGTATATTGTTGTTTCAAAATGAATTGTTCTAGAAATTTCATTTTAGGATTTATAAAAAAATCAAAATTGATTTTTTTTTTGGTTCATTTATCTGATTTGAAATTAGAGCAGAGATTTGTTCTAAACGTTCTCATAGATTTTGTGTAAATTTTTTAATTTTTTAGTTAGTTCATCAAATTTGTCTTCTTCCACTAATACTATATCATTTGAACAGATCCAACAAGATCCGCGAAGACATATTATTGATGGAAAACATAGTAATGTTACTTTCGATGAATTCCCTTATTATCTCAGGTAATAATCTTTTCATTTCCTCTGTTTTGATCACCTTCTTCTTCAATTTTCAAATTTTTTTTTTCAAAATTTTCATTTACAGTTAAATTTCAGACTCTTATGTTCAATTGGGTTCCGATGGGTTTTTTTTACTTCGTAATTAATGACATGCAAACATATGAATCCTATTTATGATCATTATTTGCTAGTTTGATGCATTTACGACTTTGAGAATAACACAATGATATGTATAATGGTTGTTGTTTTTTTCAGTGCAATTGTCCGAGTTTGTCCATTTTGGTTTTTGTAGCCATTCATTTAAAATATGTTTATCTTGTCCAAGTTAGTGGATGTGAAGAATTTTTTTTAAATGATTTTGTTATGCTTGGATTTGTTAATTTGAGAATCTCTGTGCATTTTCATGTGTATATTTTTATATTTTGCTTGTAGTGGATTTTGGTTCCGAAAGAGTTGCTTTTAGCAGTTCTTATATGAATAAGTAAAAAAAAACTAATTGAGATTTTCTCCTTCAGATCCAGACATGTGCATTCGTATGTATGATCAAATGATACATATGTGTATGTACTGAATATAATATTCTCACTTGGAAAGTTTGTCAGTCATTTCAACCTCCAAACTAGATATCTACTAGGTTTTTACTATTGTGTTTTGTCAATTCTGTAGATATTTTTGTTTTCCCCAGTACATGTATATATGTAATGTAATATTTACTAGTTTTTACTAAGTACATACCGATATCTACTAGGTGTTTACTCAGAACATATCAATATCTACTAGGCTTTCGTTTCTTATTTTCTTCGGTACATATTCATACGTACTGCAATTTTTTGTTTTAATTTTGAAAATTTTGGGTTTTTGTTGAAAAATTGTTTACAAACATGAATTTATGCTTATATCTTATAGCAGCTATGAACCTTTAAGGAAATGAAACTAATGATTTTGTATTATTGTTATTAGGAAGATGGGGGTTATATTTACCTTGATGTATAATAGGCAGTCGTATCATTGAGGTTATGTTTACCTGAAATTGAGTTTCATAGGATTTTCCTTAGTAGGAATGTGGGGGTTTAACTGGTGAGTGGGTAGAAGCAATATACATGTTCAATGGAAGAATTTTTTGATGATTGGGCAGGTGGTAGTAGAGCCGAACTTAGAAACAACTGGTGCACAAAAGCTTGTTGTCTTTAGTACATGTATATATGTACTTTGATATTCATTTGAATTAGTGGTAGAGTGATTATTCTCAAAAATATTAAGGTTGTAGGTTATTGAACTGAAACCACTTGTTAAAGAGATTTAACTGATTTACCATATTTTTTAGTAGCCTTCCTGAGTTTTCAGCGTTGTAAAATTATTCTGCTATATCATATGAGATTCATCAGCTTAAAGAAGTTTGCAAATTTTTGCTTATAATGTGGTACAAATTTGGGTCTAACGCAGTTTGTAATTGCAGAAAAAAAAAGAACCAATAGAAGAAAAAGAAGCTAAAGGGTGGTGTTGTAGACTCTAACAGATATATATCAATATGTACCATGTTTTACCCAGTACATATCGATATGTACCGGTGTCAATGCTAAGCTTTGACTCTTTGTGTCCTATAAATTTGTGTTGTCTGATATGTTATAAGTATCCATTTTTGCTAAAATAATGCATGCTCTCTCAATAGAATGATGTGATACCATGTACATCCTTCCAAGTGCTACTGTGAGTATTTAGACCATTAACCTCTCAAACTCTAAGGGTATTCTAGCTTAAACCCTTGCACACTGCTTGACAATTTTGATTCCAGAACTAAATATAGTTTCATTTTACCCTTTATTTTTGGTCACACTTTGGAAACTGTCTTTGGTTCTATGCATCATGTTTGTCTTGAATTAGATTTTTCATATAGTTTCTATGTATCTATAAGTAACACTAAACTGATTATGTTTTTACTAATATGCAGTTGGTATCTAGTTTGTTTTACTCAGTATATTTCAATATCTTCAATACATGTGTACACGTGCTGCAATTTTCTGTTTTGATTTAATTATTTTTTTTGGGATTTTGTTCAAAAATTGATTTCAAATATATGAATTTCTGCCTATTATAGGGGTTATATCTTACAATATCTATGAACCTATATGAGAGTGACCATTAGAAAGACATCTATTTTTTAAAGTTACCTGGTCAATTTATTTAGATATTGTTTTGTTTTTGCAGCTGAATTTACTGAATATATCCAAGTATGGGGTGGCAGGAATGGTGGTGGTAGTAAGAACAAGGAATCTGCGACCTGTGGTCATAACAGATGGAAGCATTGTGGATGTTGTTCCGTCGTCAGATGCCCGCAGAACTCATGTTATGTCTCAGATAAATGCACAGTTTATTTATAGGAATGAAAGACTCGCAAAATTTGTGGACATAAATATCTACTGCAGAATTTGTTCTATCTAGTAGTCTCCGGACTGCATCAACATTCTCCCTCATTTCTTTGCAAAAGCGACTCATGTCGATAGTGCACTTAACAGTATGGGGGAATTTATTGCACTCTCATCATTCCTGCAGAAGTTGCACAATGACGTCCTTGGAAAATGGAGATCCATAGTTTCTAATGTCGGTCTTTCACTAGTTCTGATACTCGGTACATATTGATATGTACTATGGTTTTACTCAGTACATATCGATATGTACTGCAGAATTATACAAAATATTAGAATTGCAAAGAAGAAGAAAACCAGAAACATCAACATAAATCGTTGGATGGAGTTGATTTTCGCATCTCAAAAGGGATGATATCTCTGTATCTTACTTGTTCATTCATGAGAGAGTACAATATCTGTAAACAATCCAAATTAATAGCTAAACTATACAAGATTTTCATTGTGTTGATTTTCTAGCATTCTTGAGAGTTCTATTTACGTTTAATTTTTTTTATATCCCTGGTATATAGTGATGAAGTGCATGTTATACAATAAAACAGACTTGATATTACTTGACAAATACTTGACATTATAACTGCAAACTTCATTGTAGACATAATGAACAAAAAAGTGCGTACATTTTATCCAAAAAGATGTTGTCATCTTCCTGCAAACAAAACTAGGAACCCAATCAAAAAAAAAAAAACAATCTAAAAGTACTAAAATCTTAATGTTCTCAAAACTTTCTTTCAGTCCTCCTAATAGCTATAAAAAATAAACACAGTTCTTCAACAATAAGTCAAATCATCAGTTCTTTCAAACCTAAGTGCCCAAACTTTCAAACCTGCTATAGTGACAAGTGAGTATAGCTCTTCTTTTTGCACTAAATCCTCTTGGGATACCCTTTTCCCAGATTTGTTTGTGCGACAGACATCTAGTCTCACATCTTTCGTTCCCATGGCATTTTGCATAAGCTTCCTAAATCTCCTTTGGTGCCATCTTCTTGCAGGTGTTGTAGTTCAAAAAGGTGGTCAGAGTTTAATATCATGATCATGTATAAATAATAAAATTATAGTTCATTCACAGGTATATCGTATGATCCATAACAACAAGCACATTACTTTAACAGAAATGTATGAAGACATAATTCTAATGCAACAATTTTTTTCCTGAGCAAAATAACAAAGAGTTTTTTTTTCTTTAGCAAGGTAATACATATGTAATCTGAGTATCCAGTAGTACATATAAATATGTACTGATGGATCTTTCTTCTTTTGCTGGATTGACAAGAGTCACTAGCTTGTAAAGTTCTCGCATACTGATATGTAATCTGAGTATTCAGTAGTACCTATCAATATGTACTGATGTTTGTTCATGCATAAAAGAGGTTTTTTACACAGTGAATGTCAATATGTATTGATATATATTCAAGCATAAAGAGGTTTTTTACACAGTACATGTCAATATGTTCTACATAATACATGCCAATATGTAATATTAAATCATACAAACAACATTAATCTACATAATGATATGTACCAATGCATATCCAAGCATAAAAGAGGGTTGTACATGCCAATATGTACTATTAGATTATACACGAAACACTAATTAACTATCCATATATATCTAAACAATACATATTGACACTTTAAGGTAATGAGAGTTGGTTGAAAACAAAGTAAGAAGAATACATCAAGTACATGGTGATATGTACTGATGTATGTGTACTTCAAAAGTATCTGTTCAACAACACTACATATCCATCAGTATTCGACAATACATATTGATATGTACCTGATGCATATGCAATCCAAGTATTCGACAATACATATTGATATGTAGCGCTGATGAATTCTACTTGTATTCAACAATACAATACATATTTCTATGTATTGTATTAACACATACTGCATATTATTTCTTTGGTATTCAAGGATACATATTGACATGTACTACATCAACGAATCACTTTTTCCTAAGCACATTTCGATATGTCCAAGCATATACTATGCTAGGATTTTATACAGTACATATCATCAACTAATCACTCTTTCCCTTACTACATATTTATATGTATTCAAGCATGAACTAAGGGTTTAGAAAAAATCTGAAAACTCCTAAATTTATATATGCCAAACTTGAATTTTTTTTGTGAAACTTCCAATATTCCACTACACAGACAAAAACCCCAAATTCATAGCAGTAACAATAAAATTAGTAATTTTGTAACAAAAATTTACAAAAAAAGTACGAACCCTAAGAAATAAAACTTGAAGAAGATCAAAAAAATTACAACAAATACCTGTTAAATAGCTTCAAAATCTGTTATGATAATTACAATATATATTGATATGCATTGCACCAACGAATTGATGTTAATAGGAGATTGAAAACATTAATTTTTCGATTAGCACCAATTTCTTCAAGAAAAACTTGAAACTGAAAAAACCCTAGTTTTGATGTAAAATTGAAATTGAAAAACTTAAAACATACCTTAATTATATATAAACCCATATCATAATCAGCATCAATAAAATTTTCTTCATTAACATTAGTTTCTTCAAGAGTATCTAAGATCCACACGATTTTTCAAATTTTCCGTAACTTGTTTGATTTTTGATTGTTGTTTTTTTGAATTTAGGGTTTTGATTTTCTTTTCTCTGGAGAAGACTGAAAAACTGATGAAGAAGAAGAATGAAATGTCGATGAAAACAAGAAGAAAGATGATTTTTTTTGTAGCGTGTTTTCTTCTCTTCTTGTGACACGCGTGTTATTAGGGTTACCTTGGTAATTTTATGCTTTTTGAAACTTTGTTGGACCAGCCAGCAAATATTTTATCCCGCTGGACTATATATTAACCCGGATCGGGTTTTGTGGACTAAACAGCAAATTTTCTCATCGACAAAAACATGCAAACAAAAAGATAAAATAATAAAGAATGAAAAGAACTTTAGCTTTTATACACAACAACACCATTAATGCTGCCATTGATGACTTTGGTTCAGTGGTTCTCTCTCTCCTCACTAAAAATGGTGGAAAACTGTGCTGCATTCGGAAAGCGTGCTTTAAACAGAGCCAAGGAATCCAATTTCTTCTCTCAATATAAAAAAAATAATCAGAAATATAAGTTGAATTTCTAATTCTCTGCAAGAGCTTTCCTCATCAAATGCTAAAACCCATGTGAGAAGTGAGAAATCTAGTTTGATTTAGCAAGTGGGGTTGTTTACTTCTTTTCTTTAAATTCCTCCGGAGGTATGTACAAGAATCAGTTGCAAGAACTAGCACAAAGAAGCTGTTTTAATCTACCTTCATACACATGTGTACGTGAAGGACCTGATCATGCACCGAGATTCAAAGCATCAGTAAACTTCAATGGGGAAGTATTTGAAGGACCATGTAATTGTACAACACTTAGACAAGCTGAACATTCTGCTGCTGAGGTAGCTCTTAATACTCTTTCCATTAGAGGTCCTTCAAGATCTTTAACTGCCAAAGTCATTGTAAGTATTATAAACAAAATTTTACATTTGAAAACTCATATTGTTGCAGCGTACGTGCATGTTCTTAAGTAGTATCGCACATTTAATTTTCTTTTATAGGATGAAACTGGAGTGTACAAGAACTTACTTCAAGAAACAGCTCATAGAGCTGGACTTAATCTACCAACTTACACTACAGTGAGATCAGGTCCAGATCATTTACCTGTTTTCAGTAGTACTGTTGAAGTTGCCGGTATGCTTTTCAAAGGGGAACCAGCAAAAACTAAGAAACAAGCTGAGAAAAATGCTGCATTGGCTGCTTGGTGTACTTTGAAACAGAGTAAGGGTTTTCTCAGTTTGAATATTTTGTTTTTAATTTTACTGTTTGGCTTTTGTTTTGCTAAATAAACATGGCTCTGGTTGTTATTTGTGCAGTGCCAAGTTTGAGTTTTTCCTCGTCGTCACTGACAAACACTGATAATAATGAAGAACAAGAAAGAGTAGTTGTTGCAAGAGTTCTGTCAAAGTATAGTCCTAAAGATGAAACTAAGCAAGGAAAACAAAGGATTGTGAATCAAGCGAGAAAAGGAATAGTTTCAGGATTTAGCGTTAACAACAGCAAATGTAGATATGGCACTTCTAGTGAGAATTCAATGTTATATCAGCAGTGGAGGTCTATAGCTATGTCATCAGATTTCCATCCAAGCCAATATCAGAACAGGGTCTTTGCTCCTCTTCGTCCAACAACGGTAAGGCCAACAGAAAACCCGTCTCTGCTCACAACCAACAAATCAATTCCCGTACAAGTTAAAACCAATCTTCAAGTCAAGAAACAAGAAGTCTCAGTTCCCATACAAGAACATCAACAAGATGAAGAAGAATGGCTTCATGGGAAATCATTTGTCAACGAGAAAAAACCCATTGAGAAGGACCTTCTTAATCAAGCAAATTCAAAGCCTAACCCAAATTACCAAATGTATACTTATCCTCAGCTAATTAACAATCCAATGCCTGATAGAAGAACAACTACAAACCAAACCCATATCAGAAGCATTGGTTATGTCCCAGCTCTGCCTCCTCCTCCTTCGATTAGACCATCTCTTGCAAGGTGCATGGCGCAGACGACATTTTCTTACCCTAGACATATCAACACCTTTGGATTTCATCACTCACATAACATGGCTCCATCAGTTAACATTAGATCAGTGGTTCCAGTTTGTGCTGCCCCACCGCCAATGATGCCCACATCATTATCATCAAATGCTTCAAAACCAGTTAGGATTCAAGAAGTCTCATCTTCTTCTCCAGTTTCAGCTACTAAAACTACTGTCACCACCCAACACACTGAACAAGAAGTACAAGAAGCTAGCAGAAAGCTGAGCAACTTACAGTTATGAAGAAAAGAAGAAGAAAAAGAACCAGATTATACTAATCACCTTTTGTTTTGAGTCCATAACCATAACTCATATCAAATGTGGTAATTTGTTTTGCTACATCATTATTACACTACTCTTTGTTTCGGGTCTTCTTCTACAATTTCAGATACTATTTTTCAAAAAAATATCCTAAAATAATTTTTTGAGGACCAAAGTCAGAGAGCGTTAGTGCAGACATTAATTGGATTTGCAGAGATTGGGGGGAGAGGATAGGGAGGTGTGGACAGATGAGCTATAGACATTAAATGTGGTCTGAAGAAGAAACTGATGCAGTGATAAGAACGAAAGCAATTTATTACTACTAAATTCATGTCTTTCGCCATTAATGCTGCTCTCACCCAGCAGAGAAGAGAGCAGGAGGGAGCACAATAAATAAGGATAGGGATCCCCCACTCTGAATCTGAACTAACGTGTTATTAAGGTAAAGACAGTGTCTTCAAAGAGTTTTACGAAGGAAAATGTTCAAAAAATCAGTAAAAAGCAATAGCAGTTTGGTTGTTAAAAACTGCCACTGATCTTTTTTTGGTAACAAAAAAAAAACGCTATTAGAAACGAAGAACTAGAGCCCAAATAAACTTGCTGCCTATGAGGCCCTCTGGTTTCAATTGGGATCTTACACCTGCCTGTTTCTAAGCATAACCGGAGCAACTTATAGATCCAATCAACTAAAAAGCACAGATGTATAAATTCATCAATAGTGAAATGAAGTCGATGTCGAATACAGTGTTACGATCTGAACAGATTTCATGTATACAAGACAAAAACAACTAAGAAATCAAACAAGGAAAAAGAAGATAGGAGTAACATATCCAATATATGCATCTTCAGTAAAGTTTCAATTTGAAAGTAACCAATAACATCCAAGAGAAAAATACTCCCATGGTTTTTTTGTGTTTGCGCAACTAATTACGTAATATGGCAGAAGCGCTTTACTGAGGTGATTGTTCATACTAAACGCTGAACATTACAAAAATATTAGTCATTGCTGCATATTCTGGAAGCGCTTCATAATGAGCATACTCGTGTCCAAGTAACGCTGAGCACAGCTAGCAATGCAGCTAGATTCACTCGAGCTGAACTTGCTACCGGGGGTACTAGTGACGCACTTGTCCCAACAGGTGTTTGTAAGCTTTGCGACCATCTCATTCACCATAGCCCTTTGTTTTTCTTGCTGGATACACAAAATAAGTATAACATCAGTATGATTCCCAAATCAAGGAGTACCAAGGAAAGATCATAACATTACATGGAACTATTACCTCACTTACTTACAGACACCACTCTACATTAGCAAAATAACAACAAAAATAAATGAATGAATTCCATGTTTCGATACAATCTAACAATTTTCAATGACTGCATGACCTAGCCATTTACTTACAGACACCATTCTGCAGTAGAAAAATAACAAAAAATTGAATATAACAATTTCAATGACTGCATGACCTAGCCATTTACTTACAGACACCTTCTGCATTAGAAAAATAACAAAAAATTGAATATATTCTAAGTTTCAACGTAAATCTAATTGGTAATGATTATCAATGGCGTGCATTAGAGGTTTAAACAACATTCAAACACAAACCTAAAAGATTTACCGACACAAACCTAAATGATTTACCGATGAGATTAAATTGACAAAATACAAACATTCTAAGTATGAGGTTCTTCCGATAAAGATACTGTTTACAGGTTCACAAAATTGACAACAAGTAAAGCAATCAAATTCAACCTGCACATTCATACAGCAATTAATACTACCGCTTTCATAATGGTCTTACCGAAACAAACAACAAATATCTAATCAGATGATCCAACCAGCACTTTCTTAGAGAAAATAACATCAACGAATTTAATATAGATAATAGCCTACACAAGAACACCACCAAGATTAGATATAAACAATTTATACCTTCTCCAAATATCCGACCGAAGTTTAGAGACTATTTGTACAGGTAAAATGGGGACTAATCACCTTTGTGGCACTATTGCACAGTAATGGCATTAACCACAAAAACTATTGTAATTCAATTTACTGGAAGACTAAACCTTAAATTGCTGAATCATATCAAGTAAAGTTCATTAGCACACTAACAAGTTCCAAATGCCTTAGCAAAATTGACAACAAATAACCACGTCAGATTCAATGTGCAGTTGGATATGCCAAAAAAAAACACTCAAGATTTCAAAATATCCTTGGTGAGGACATCGCCAAGATCCATCCACTGATATATAATTGGTTTATACTCCTCTCCAACCTTTGTCTAGAGATAAAAGGGAGGGGACATAATCTCACCTTGTGGGATGATTACACTGTAATGGCCTGAACCACAATAAAGCTTTGTAGCTCATTTTACTGAAAGACTAAACCTTAAATTGCTACTCTCCACGACATTAGAACTTAACAACAGTATGGGCATACAGTTTTCTTTCAAACAAGATTGACAACAAGCCTGCCCACTTCACACGACAAACAACGATAACAATTTCAAAATACCCTTAGTGACGCATTTGATTTATACTC
Source organism: Papaver somniferum (assembly GCF_003573695.1). Classification (NCBI taxonomy): domain Eukaryota; kingdom Viridiplantae; phylum Streptophyta; class Magnoliopsida; order Ranunculales; family Papaveraceae; genus Papaver; species Papaver somniferum. The sequence goes on along the minus strand of NC_039362.1, from coordinate 37,488,970 downwards.
CTAGTTTTGAATTTCTGTTTAGAGTCTACTCTTACAAAGGGGACATACTCATTGCTGCAGGATGACTACACAGCAATGTCCTGAACCACAAAAACCATTGTTGTTCAATTCACTGAATGACTAACCCTTTAATTGGTGACTTACAAATTAAATTTCATGCTGCAGTTAGGAATTCTGTTATTCTCTCGGGAATTAAAGATAACACCAAAAATATGAGTTTTGCCTCTTTGGGGAATTATCACAATCAACTCTTAAATACCTTAGAATTATCTACAAAAAGCTGAACCGATGACAACCCACGATACCAAACAAGATAAAACTCAAAACCCACAAAAAACGAAATCCTTGAAAAAAAAGAAATCATATCAGGGACGACTACTAAGTCATAAAACCCTAAAACTGAAGTAAAAAGAGATATGGTAACAGTACCTCAATAAGTTGGAGAACCTCAGGAGAGTTCAATGATGATGCACTCATTTCCGATGGTAGATATTTTACTAGTAGATTATTGCTTATGCCTCTGTTGATGAAACCCTAAAAACACAGAATGAGCTCACAGATGGTGTGATTTGGGAAAAGTGTGTGTGTATCTGTTGTGTATTCCTTTCTGTTGCCAACTTCTTGAGCTCTACGAAATACTATATTACTTAGGTTGGGCTCAACACATCTGGGCTGAACCGTTGTTTAGCTTAGTAAGAACGATTTTTTTTTAGGGGTGAGCAAAAAGTCCGGAACCGCGAATTTTATCCGTATTCGTCCGTAAAATTGCGGGTGAAATTCAATCCGTAAGATCTATGGACCGGACACGGGTGAGATTCTCAAATCCGCACTTTTAATAGTTTGATTGCGGCTGGAGTTTGAAATCCGTGAATTCACCCACACCGTACGGAAAAATAAAGTGACACATTTCACACAAGTGCAGGCTGGATGTTCGAGCAGTATAGAATTCCAAACAATGGAGTAGTACTCTGACTGTTTCCTTGCATCTGGAACCCCACGTGTGTTCGGATACGGAGTGAGCAAAATGACTTTCTTTGCTTAATTCAAGTGTGGGCCTTGTTCTCCTTCAGTTCCCAAGCAGAAAAGAATCTAGTTGAATGTGAACATGAACTGAATCTTTGGAAGTGCGGATAGGCCTATGACAATGTTGCTGCTTGACATCGCATGGATATGGTATTTTTTCAACTGTTATGCGGATTATTGCTTTTTGCAATGTACTCAAGTGGCTGAAATTACATTATCAGTTTTTTCTAACCCCTAATTTTAGCTTTACAAAAGTTCATCTTCTCTTTGGTCTATCAGCAGGCTGTAATTGCATCTTCTCTACGGCTTTCAGTAGTAGTTTCAACTCTTTCTTTTTTTTATTTGACTAAATCCGTCGCTAATCCGCATCCGTTCCGTATCACCCGTCGATCCGCGGATGTAAAATCCGCGGGTGATTGGGCCGGACACGGTTTGATTTTCCAAATCCGCAACTTTGACGGATTGGACGCGGGTGACCCCTAATCTGCATCCGTCCGTCCGTTGCACACCCCTAATTTCTTTGAGACCATGGATTTTTTGAGGGGGCCATGATTTTATTAGGCCAATTTCCCTTATACTTATACAAAAATGATAGATACATTTCGGATTAAGCACCGAAGAATGCACCGGTAGAGACAAAGAAAGTTGGACCCACTTCCACAGCTCTAATCCCAATGTTGAGAAGCCGCTGGAGAGCGTCGGATTTCCCCGAAGTGCATTCCTCGATCTTTTATTCTGTGTGTCTAGCAATGCTCATACTTATAAGGGTATCCTAAAGATAGAAAAAAACACATTTACCCTTTACTCTAATTTAAATTAAAACTAACCTAATAACTTTATAAATCTAAAATCATGTGTATATATATATATATATGTCTAATCTAAATGAATCATCAATCAAAATCAAAAACACCGGAAATTTTTAGTTTTTGAAAAAAAAACTATTCTCTTCTTCTTCTCTCTTTCCTTAAAGTTCCTTGTTCACTTTTAATTCATTTTTGATCGAGAAAATTGAGCAGAAATCATCAAAATATGATTTAAATGGAAGTTATTGTGGTATGTTCGGTTAGGAATTGTTTAAAAAAAACTAGTTTGCTAACCGAACATTCTGAAACCAAGAACACGAAGAACACTTCGGTTATCACAAAAAAAAAATCGTAACCGAACTCGCAAAATTTTTTTTTAACCGAACTCCTCTTTGAAAACCAATATATTATGTTCGGTTGGTTAGGTTAATTGGAAAAATTTTTCCTTTAACCGAACACTTGTATTAGAACAACAAATGTTGAGTTCGGCTGGTTCGCAAAAAAAATAAATGCTAACTGAACCTTTCTCTGAAAATCAATATGTTGAGTTCGGTTGGTTCGTAAAAATAAAATAAAATTCTAACCGAACTCTACTATGCAAACACATATGTTGAGTTCGGTTTATTTGAGAATTTTTTTCTCCTAACCGAACTTCACTCTGATATTGAGTTCGATTTAGTCAAAAATTAATGTTGGAAACCGAACATTACTCTGTATACTCTAGAATAAAAGTTGGTTACCTGTCCCGGAACCTATTAGCCAAAATCATCAAAACCTCCATTGAAAGCGAGTTCGGCTACCTGCGTCTTAGGAAAAAGTATCCGAAACTACACTTTCAAATAAGTTCGGCTGTTGCCGAACTTGTTTTACTTAATGATGAGTGCTAAAAAGTGCATATTTCTATATATTTTTCTTGGCATTTAACTCATCTTTTGTGCATTAATTCTACATTTTATCCCATATTCTGTATTTTCATTGTTTTCAAGAATAAATATTTTTATTAATTAATTTTGTATTTCTAGGTTATAAATAAAGACTAGATGAGTTGCGGAGCGGAATAGAGCAGAAAAGTAGTGAAAAGCCGGGAGGAGTTACGCAAGGAAGCCGCGAAGAACGTTGTGCACAAAACCAAGAGGCTAGGAATGGTCTTGAAGAAGAAGAATTGTCCTTAAAGAAGATATGGGCTTGGCATACCCAAGGCCCAAAACCCTTACTCAAACACATTTCCACTATCCAAGCCCGTCTCGGATTTCAGCCGTCAGATCGAAGCATTTCAGCACCCTACGGTCGCTCCATCATCGCACATCAAACTCCGAAGACCCCGCTTTACATCGCAACGCCCATCTCCATCTTGGGTCGTCCGTTTTGCTACATCCCTTCATCCGACGGTAGCTCCACGCTTACCTCCGTATCGCCGTTGGATCCACCTACCATCTTCCCATCCATCGCTCCTTGTCTAAGATCATCAAACCTCGCTGAACCCGGCTAACACCCAAGTATCGAACACCCTATACCCCTAGCCAAACGCCCCCTAACCCTAACTCTATCGACTTCTTATTTCTTCTCCATCTCTTCTTCCTTCCCCCGTCTGCAGAACCCGTACCACCACCACTCCCTGCAACTGCCGCGCCATCACCTCTACCTGTCTCACATCATCCCTAAACTACCAACCTATCATCACCCCCTAACTATCTAGCCCCCTATTCCCTCAATCTCTCACGTTTCTTCCCTGAAACCCTAAGCGTGAGAGGTTGATGAAGTAGGTGACCTAGAGATGAAATTGAAGCATGGGAATTACGCAAGGGAAGCAGAAGAAGTATGGGTCGAAGATGGAATTGTCTCATCACAGTTGGTGAGGTAAAAATCCTAAACCCTAGTTCACAGTCAATTTGGGGAAAATCATAAAAACCCTGATTATTGTTGAGAAGACAGAGTGGGTGAAATAGGGTAGGTAATTAAACCCAATTACTGTTTAATTTGGGAATTTGTGTGATTTTGGAAAACCCTAATTTTTGGGGGAATTTGGGGATTGTCTGTAAGCTATAAATAGAACTGGGTGTTGTGTGTTGCAAAACTTATGCTGGAATAGCCAGTGTCATTTGGTCTGATTTTGGGAGAGCTGGATTAGCCAGTCTCTCCAATCTTTGTGATGTTCATATTTTTCTCTTGTTTTATCCACTGTTAACTGTTACTGTGAGGTTATTGTTGTTGTTTTCTTTTAATTTCAGTTTTACCATGTTTTAGTTTGTCACCTTGCTGAGGAAAAAGATGAAGCTTCATGTGAATGCTAGTTAACTGATATGTAGAGAAGAGTTTTGTGGTCTGAAATTGTGTAGGATAATCATAATTTAAGCACTTAGTTAGGCTAGCCTTGTGACTAATGGTGCTGCAGCTCATGCACAGTTGTTGCTAAGCCCTTAGACTAGTTGTACTTTAATCAGACAATTAGTACTTTGGTAAGTATTTTAGCTGTAATTAGGATATCCCATAGGAAGAACAAGAGGCAGAAATTTGAGTCACATTGAAGATTGATTAGCATAAGTTTGAGGTGAAATCAAAAACCTCAGTGCCACTGCCCTATTACCATTTTGTCTCACTGTTTCTACTTCACTATTAACTTAATTTCTCATCTCCACTGCCCTTGGCTTAGGCCTTGGTTTATCTCTTTGTCATTCTTTGTGTCACTGTCATTTTTCCAGTCACTGTCATCACCTAGTAGTTTCTTTGCTGTTTTAGTTTACTTGTTCATCGTTTCACATTTTATCACTTTCACTGTCACCTTCTCACTTTCACTTTGTTCCATTTTGTTTTGCTTTTGTTCTTTGTTTAGTTTCATTGTTCTGTCACCTTCTCATAATACTTTTGTTCTGTTTGCTTTTGTTCATTGTTTTGCTTTTGATGTGTTCACTGTCACCTTCTCACAACACTTTTGTTACTTCAGTTTCAAGTTCTGTCACTTAAAAGCCCATTTGTTCTCTTGCTTGGCTAAAGCCTAGTCCATAGCTCAGAAGCCTAGCTCAAGCTAAGGCCCAGATTCATTACAAAGCCCAGTTCAGTCTTGGGTTAATCTAGAAGCCCATTGACACTCAAAGCCCAGTGCACTTCAAAGGCCAAGGCTAGTGCACTTCAAGACCAACTGAGCCCAAGCTCAGTTCACTTCATTGTCAAACAAGCCTATAATCCAAAGGTACCCAAAGCCCAAAAGGCTTCATAGTTAACCAACAACAATTTAGGAGCCCAAAATAGCTAGAAAACTCCAAAACACTCCCAGTCTCTGTGGATCGACCCGTACTTGCACGAGCTACAACTGACGACCGTGCACTTGCGGTATTACTGTAGGCCCGTTTCATTTCGCTTCAATTTTATACGCTTTCCCGGGCCCACCAAGTTTTTGGCGCCGCTGCCGGGGACTCGGGTTGTTTTTTCTTGTAGTTTTATTAGCTATTTTTGCATTTCACTGCATAGCATTTGCATCTGCATCTGCTTCACTTCATTTGCTGTTGGACCTGCTGTTCTGAACCAGTTTTTCCTCTGCTGGGACGCCACCAAGGAAAAGAACCAAAGCCCAACTGGGTTTTTGCAACAATATCAGAGCAGCTGGGCTGTGCTTAAAAGGTAACCCATTTAAGAGAACCCGAATTGTGGGCTTCCAATTTTTAATTGTGGGCTTGTAATATTAAAGCCAATTTTTGGGCTTTTTATTTTCTGTTGGGTTTGTAATTAATTTTTGTGGGCTTGTTTGTTTAATTTGTGGGCTTGTATTTAATTTTTGTGAGCTTGTTTAATTTGGACTGGTATTTTGTATTCTGGGTTTTTAAACCCAGCTGAGCTTGTAACCGATCACGCTAGGTTAACTCGTTAGTGGGCCGAGTACCCAAATTCTAGGCCGAGATTTTGGACTCAGTTTCACCAAACGTTTTCAAACCAGCTGAGCCAAAGCAAACACAAAACCAACAGTGGGCTTGCTCCCATTCAAAAACCAAATTTTATTTTCTTTTAAAATAAAAAAAAAAAAAATTGCTCCTAATTTCAAAAACAAAAAATTTTTCCCTCTTTAAAAACCAAATTTTATCCCAAGCAAAACCAAATTTTCTTTTCAAAACCCTTTCCCAAAAATCCAAACCCTTTAAAAACCAAATTCTGAGCTTTGTACATTCTTTACTTAGCTTTTGATCCAATCATGAATAGATCTTTTTCTACAGTTGGGGAGTACAACAAATCCCTTAGAGAACTTGCATATGGACAAACTTCACGTTATGAACCTTCCACGGACCATGATGTCAATAGTCATAGGAATTATTATGGACATTTTCAAAGTCCCGAGCCTCAATACATGAACCCTAATGACTATTCACACATGCATCATTCGCCACAACGTGAAAATGAACATTTTGCTAGTGCCTCACTCACACAATCATCACTGATCGATCAATTAGAAGCTCGAATCGCAGCTTTAGAAATGCAATCACATGAGGAATCTGTCACATCTAATTTTCTTAGGCAACCTGAAATCTATGCATGTCCCGCATGTGGTAGTTTAAACCACCCTGTTGAGAATTGTCATATTTTGCATAATTTTAGGCAATCTAGAGAAAATCCAAGGTATGAAATGCCCATAAATTGTGAGAATGGTAGTCATTGGGACCATAATCAATCCTTTAAGGGTTGCGATCAATATTTTGTAAACCCTAATGACCATGCACGCATGTGCCATTCACCACAATTTGAACATGAAGAATTTTGTACTCCCATGAATTTAGACTCCACCACAGAAGCTTTAAGACTCAGTAAGCAAAACTTTGATAGATCTACATCACGAATTCATGCATATTTAGATCAGATTTTGCTTCACCTACAAAAGGAGGAAATTCATGAGGAAATGTATGTTGTCCCTAATGAAGTGTCTAGTCCCATTCATGTAAATGATGTTGAATATGAACCTAATTTAGAGGAACATGAATCGACTAATGACACCACCACTGTTAATGAGGACCAATATGCATGCTACCATGATGATGATTATGATTATTATGATATGTTAGAAGAACATGAAAATATTGTGGAACCTGTTGGTTCAATAACATATGGCTTCTCGCCCTGACCTTCATGAATGTTGTTTTTTCTAATACTCATTGTAATTCATATGATTTTGATATTGACATGGGATTCGTACAATTATTCTGTGAAGATGAGCATGACATAGGAATAGTTGAATCTTCTGTAGACACTAATGCTATATGCATGAAAATTATTTGATGTGTCTGATTCTCTACCTAGGTCACATTGTGATATTTCTCCTGATTTGCCGATGCATGAGAATAAATTTGTTGATGATGTTGATGACTCTGATTGTGATCTTGCCAATTTGTTTGATGATTGTGAGCATGTTGTGACACGTGTAGAAGACTTAGGAGATGTTGATGTGATTAGTAATGATGTGCCTATCGTCCTACATAAGTCACAATCTGATGGCCTTCCACCCAACCTAGATTTGGTTTGTACCCATATTGTCAAACCGACTTTTCTGAGAGTCCCTAATCTAGGTTTGGAACTGTGTGCTTCCCAAGTCCTCTTGGACATTTTGCATTTAAATATAATATCTTTGAGGAACCACAGTTGGAAATTGCATGTTTGCCCGTCCATAGCAAAGTACACTTTGAGTTAGATCTTGTGCATGATGAACCCCCAAAACTGCGCGATTTTGTTTCAAAATTATATCTTCTGTAAAATCCAGGTTTGGGGGTAGCTCATTTGGTTTCACAGCTTCACGTGCTTTTCTTTCATGTGTGAAGTTGTTGAAACCGCTACACTTTGTCTTTTGGGTTGATCCTCAACTCTTTAGACTTTTGGTGTATGGTGAATTTTTTGTATATAATCCAGTAGATAAATTTTAAAATTTTTGTTCCTTTTGTATATTTTTGCTAATCCAATATGATCTCGGCTGAATATGTTGGATTCTGCCTTGAATAACGGAGTTCTTCGTGCTTTCGCCGAATCGGGTATTCTCTTTCCTTTTCTCTACTAGCATGATCCTCTTCATATGTTGCATTATAATTTTGTTATTTGAAACATTGAGGACAATGTTTAGTTTAGGTTTGGGGGTATGGAATGGATACATGATAATATGCATAATTGAAAACGAACTCCTTCTTTTTGAAAAAAATGAAAAAATCAAAATAAAAATTAAAAATTGAAAAAAACATAAAAATTGAGCTCATTTACCTTGAAATGTTGACTCTTGTGCAAATAATCTTGCTAATTATTAGGAGTCTTAGTCTAGATATTTAGGCACCCTGATTCTAGCACAATTCACATAGTGATAAGAAATTTGCACGCGCACGATCTACCAATACATGTATGGCCTCGATCTTCAAGGTGTTTGATAGGAAGTCACGATTGCCAATCACTTTAGAATACTGAACGAAACTTGACTAGCTTGTTCTTTGGTTGGTTGGGATAGAAGGTGGAGGTTACATTAAGAAAGACAACCATCGAATTTAACTGGGTGCATCAAAAAGGGCTACCTCTTGCAAAGTGTCATGTAATTTTGTGTTTCCTTTTGTCTTTGTATCAAAAGTGTTTCATTTTCTAAAAAAAAAAAAAAAATCAGAAAAATACAAAAAAAATCAAGTATTTATCAATTCCATCCTCTCTTGTTCCAAAAATAAAAGAGAGTAGTCAATGTAAATAAGAGTCATGTAAAGAGTCATTTTGTTGTTTCATTGTAATAAGCAAGGAGGGTGTATGCCATTGATGTACAACGCGAGTAATTGTGAAATACCTCCAACTCATTCACAATTCTCGTAAAGTCCGGACAGCTAGCTAGATTTCGACCTCGGTTCTTAGCCTGAGAAACTATCTCTTGGTGATTAGTAGTCATAACATCCGATCTTTCTTTACACATGTGTAGATACACTTTAAACTCTTATCACATGTCTTTATTTGTTATCAGTGCTAGGATTGTGCCTTACATAGCTAGATTGACATCTCCATTTTGCTGTGAGCTTAAACTGTTTTGCACATGTCACATTTGATGGAATATGAGCTTATATTTTGACCTAGAACTTTGTAGGTACGTTCTAAGCAAACCTTCACGAGACTTCACTCGTCCACTAGGGACACTTAGTGGTTTAAAAGGCTTAGTGCATACGCTAAATGCATTCGAGAGACCAGCGACAGTGGTATAGGTAGGATTTCCTTAGTTTTGTTTTACTTGAGGACAAGTAAAATTCAGGTTTGGGGGTATTTGATGAGTGCTAAAAAGTGCATATTTCTATATATTTTTCTTGGCATTTAACTCATCTTTTGTGCATTAATTCTACATTTTATCCCATATTCTGTATTTTCATTGTTTTCAAGAATAAATATTTTTATTAATTAATTTTGTATTTCTAGGTTGTAAATAAAGACTAGATGAGTTGCGGAGCGGAATAGAGCAGAAAAGTAGTGAAAAGCCGGGAGGAGTTACGCAAGGAAGCCGCGAAGAACGTTGTGCACAAAACCAAGAGGCTAGGAATGGTCTTGAAGAAGAAGAATTGTCCTTAAAGAAGATATGGGCTTGGCATACCCAAGGCCCAAAACCCTTACTCAAACACATTTCCACTATCCAAGCCCGTCTCGGATTTCAGCCGTCAGATCGAAGCATTTCAGCACCCTACGGTCGCTCCATAATCGCACATCAAACTCCGAAGACCCCGCTTTACATCGCAACGCCCATCTCCATCTTGGGTCGTCCGTTCTGCTACATCCCTTCATCCGACGGTAGCTCCACGCTTACCTCCGTATCGCCGTTGGATCCACCTACCATCTTCCCATCCATCGCTCCTTGTCTAAGATCATCAAACCTCGCTGAACCCGGCTAACACCCAAGTATCGAACACCCTATACCCCTAGCCAAACGCCCCCTAACCCTAACTCTATCGACTTCTTATTTCTTCTCCATCTCTTCTTCCTTCCCCCGTCTGCAGAACCCGTACCACCACCACTCCCTGCAACTGCCGCGCCATCACCTCTACCTGTCTCACATCATCCCTAAACTACCAACCCATCATCACCCCCTAACTATCTAGCCCCCTATTCCCTCAATCTCTCACGTTTCTTCCCTGAAACCCTAAGCGTGAGAGGTTGATGAAGTAGGTGACCTAGAGATGAAATTGAAGCATGGGAATTACGCAAGGGAAGCAGAAGAAGTATGGGTCGAAGATGGAATTGTCTCATCACAGTTGGTGAGGTAAAAATCCTAAACCCTAGTTCACAGTCAATTTGGGGAAAATCATAAAAACCCTGATTATTGTTGAGAAGACAGAGTGGGTGAAATAGGGTAGGTAATTAAACCCAATTACTGTTTAATTTGGGAATTTGTGTGATTTTGGAAAACCCTAATTTTTGGGGGAATTTGGGGATTGTCTGTAAGCTATAAATAGAACTGGGTGTTGTGTGTTGCAAAACTTATGCTGGAATAGCCAGTGTCATTTGGTCTGATTTTGGGAGAGCTGGATTAGCCAGTCTCTCCAATCTTTGTGATGTTCATATTTTTCTCTTGTTTTATCCACTGTTAACTGTTACTGTGAGGTTATTGTTGTTGTTTTCTTTTAATTTCAGTTTTACCATGTTTTAGTTTGTCACCTTGCTGAGGAAAAAGATGAAGCTTCATGTGAATGCTAGTTAACTGATATGTAGAGAAGAGTTTTGTGGTCTGAAATTGTGTAGGATAATCATAATTTAAGCACTTAGTTAGGCTAGCCTTGTGACTAATGGTGCTGCAGCTCATGCACAGTTGTTGCTAAGCCCTTAGACTAGTTGTACTTTAATCAGACAATTAGTACTTTGGTAAGTATTTTAGCTGTAATTAGGATATCCCATAGGAAGAACAAGAGGCAGAAATTTGAGTCACATTGAAGATTAATTAGCATAAGTTTGAGGTGAAATCAAAAACCTCAGTGCCACTGCCCTATTACCATTTTGTCTCACTGTTTCTACTTCACTATTAACTTAATTTCTCATCTCCACTGCCCTTGGCTTAGGCCTTGGTTTATCTCTTTGTCATTCTTTGTGTCACTGTCACTTTTCCAGTCACTGTCATCACCTAGTAGTTTCTTTGCTGTTTTAGTTTACTTGTTCATTGTTTCACATTTTATCACTTTCACTGTCACCTTCTCACTTTCACTTTGTTCCATTTTGTTTTGCTTTTGTTCTTTGTTTAGTTTCATTGTTCTTTCACCTTCTCATAATACTTTTGTTCTGTTTGCTTTTGTTCATTGTTTTGCTTTTGATGTGTTCACTGTCACCTTCTCACAACACTTTTGTTACTTCAGTTTCAAGTTCTGTCACTTAAAAGCCCATTTGTTCTCTTGCTTGGCTAAAACCTAGTCCATAGCTCAGAAGCCTAGCTCAAGCTAAGGCACAGATTCATTACAAAGCCCAGTTCAGTCTTGGGTTAATCTAGAAGCCCATTGACACTCAAAGCCCAATGCACTTCAAAGGCCAAGGCTAGTGCACTTCAAGACCAACTGAGCCCAAGCTCAGTTCACTTCATTGTCAAACAAGCCTATAATCCAAAGGTACCCAAAGCCCAAAAGGCTTCATAGTTAACCAACAACAATTTAGGAGCCCAAAATAGCTAGAAAACTCCAAAACACTCCCAGTCTCTGTGGATCGACCCGTACTTGCACGAGCTACAACTGACGACCGTGCACTTGCGGTATTACTGTAGGCCCGTTTTTATTGCGCTTAATTTTCACGCTTTCCCGGGCCCACCACTTAACCCAATTCAGGCTATAAAATTTCTTATTTTCAGAAAATTTTAGCCAATTCAAGCAACAAAAAACCAAATTTGAAGTATGCTTGGGTGGTTTGTAGGTTCAGAATCAAAAGATAAAAAAAAATAATAATTGAGTTTTTCCAACTCTTAGAATCTCCTTCTTCTTCCCTTTCAATAACTTAATTTTAAGAAAAATAATATTGATTTTATCTTACACTAATCACTAATTAACCGAATTTAATTACACTAACTAATCATTACACAAGCTTAATTAGGAAGGGTAATTTTGGTACTAACATAAATATTTGGATAAAGGGTGTCTTCACTTTACTTCTAAATGTCTTACTAAAAATAGAATCATGGTCCCCAAAAAAATCATGGTCCCAAAAAATTGTTCCTTAATAACACACTGGGGGTACCAGATTGGTCCAGAAACCGGACACGTACTACGTATGCTGGGTTGTGCATTTCTGATCCAACCGGGCTCTGACGCGACCCACTCGCACTTGGCGGGTGGGCATTAAACCTGTTCATGGGCGAATTAGACACTAACACATTCCTAAAAATTCAATAAATATTGTTTTATTGCGGGGATAAATCTAGAGATTTTATTGTGCACTCGTACTCATTAGGTTTCGAGAAAAATATAAAAAAATTAAAAGAAATTACATAGAGACATTTTTATATTTTGGAAGGCCTTCACATAATTGAAGACTCTACTTTTCGTCGATGGAAAAAATATTGCGTTAGCATTTTCAGAATTAAACTTTCACATTTCTATGCTGTAATAGCTTAATATTCTTTAAAGTACATCGTTTTAAGTTGTGAAACTATCTTAGTTTTTTATAAACCTATTTTCCTTTGTTGAAAAAGAAGGAAAAAAATCAAAAGATTTCACATGTATCCAGTCTGTCCATTCACCCACCTATACTAGATGCTACGGATACAAATCTAGCATCTGTTATCTAGATGAGTTAGACATGAGTCACCAAATCCATGAATTACACCCGCTGCTCACTATTTGTCACCCAATTTGTCGGTCTTACCCGACCCTCCTGATTTTTGTGGGTGGGTTCAGGGATCAATGGATTAGACGTAATTGCGATCTTTGAAATCCAATAATTTTGTACTGGTTACAGGTGTTGACTTAAAAATCGGTTGGGAAACCACATTTATTAGGTAATATTATCCCTCTTTGGCATCTAAATGTTTTTGTAGCTTCCCTTTTAGAAGAACAACAAATCTTGCATATGAGAGTTACCACTTGATATAACTCCTTTAGATATACTGAAAACCGAAGCTTTCAAGAACAATATTAATGCAGTTCCAATTAATATTATGAAAACACTTTTCAAAGTCAATTTTGCAAACAAATCTTGTATTTTTTGCCTAGACTTGAATCGATTAACTCCAAAGTTATAAGGATATCATTAATTTGTTTATCATATAGGGAAGCTCCTTGAAAATCGGATGTAATAGAAAATTTTTATATATATTCTCTTACAGTTTAAAGTAAATGTTGAATACAATTTGTGATCCTCTGCATAAATTGTTTCATTCACCTGAATGTTTTATGATTGTGGTAGTTATGTAGCAAATTTGATTTTGAACTCGGTTCATTGAGAATTATCCTAGGTTGGGTTAGAAATATTTGAGACTCGTCAGAACAAACAAACGAGAAATTTATGATGAGAAGCTACGCCAGTAGGGAAGGTTACTTGTTTCATGGTTACAATATTTGTTCCTGCACTATACATTGGGCGTAGTTGTCCTTACCTTTTTTATCGGTAGTTGTACATAATGTTTTTTTATAACATCCAACCAAGCTCGTCTAATTTCATTATTCATCGGTTTTCCAAGCGTCCGCATGCGCCTTTGAGTAACACCAAAATATGAAGCTAACTATAAAAAAAAATATAGTTTTTTAACGAGAAATTGAATCAGAGTTCCATCATAGTGTTTTAAGAGTAATGTTGGCCCATGCAAATAAGATGTACATTTAAAATAAAATAAACAATAATTATAAAAATTGTAAGTTGCACATATATTATTGTTATACGCTCAAAATAGATTAAAGATTTTTTTCCTAAAAAAATGATGATAAAGTTTGATAACAGCCGGTAACTTTTTCTCATAATCAATCAAATGAACTTGTTAAACCTAGTTTATTGATATTTCATAATAGTAACACCAACTATATAATTCGATTGAGGCAATTAAACAAATACATCAACATAATCAAATGAACTTGTTAAACCTAGTTTATTGATATTTCATAATCGTAACACTATATAATGTTCCTAATAATATAGTTTCTATTGTTAACAATAATAATCATGTTAACCTAATAAGAATTACGTTAACAAATATATTGTGTGATAGTTGTTTTCAATTTCTTTGATAAGATTGATCAATGTTTTTAAGTACTTCAAATTACGAAGAAGTAAGTGGAAAGAAAAGGTTAACTAATGGAAATTACTTAGTTAGAAAATTGACACTAAAACAGGGTGAAGAAAAGAATGTTGTCTCTGGGTTCAAGGCTCTAATAATAAATTCTTTTCGACAATTATTCGACCCTTCCCAAATAGATTGGCGAGTACAAACAGGTCAGTGAATATTACCGTCAGGATATTTGAAGCCCCACAACAATGTTGGATTCAAAGCTTGTACAACCTTGACCCAACCAAGAACACACAAGTTTAGTTTCTGATGATGCTTGTTAGAGAGAAAAACAAAAAGAGTTTAGATGTACTTCATGTTTGAATGAAAACAAATCATCACTACTTATAGGGAACTGATGCCTATTGGAGATGCCTTTTCATTTCCAAAAGACACATAAGGTGTCTAATGGGAATGGTTGTGTCTTTTGTGAACTATCACACCTATTAGAGGTGCCTCTTCATCTCCAACTAACATCCATTGTGTTTATTCAACACAGGACGCGCCCCTGTCGTAGCGGAAAACTAAAACCGAAAACCATTTTATTTTCTATGTTATTGAAAATATCCAACAATCTCCCCCAATTTTCAATAACCAAGAAAAAAAAACATGAAAATAAAGTAAAACTTATAAAACAGGAATGGTTGCATCACTCAAGTGACTGCCTACGTACCCGAGTGGGATCAAGCCAGCGTAGTTCAAGTTAAGTTGAGACAAAGCATCATCGTTGAAACCAACACATAAATGAAAGGTACCATTTGGGTTTGAACCTTCACTTAGTGTAAGATATTCAAAGCTTTATCGAGGTCCTATGGTGAACTTAATCTTGAACCAAGTACCCCTTGTGATAAAACCGGAACCTCCACACATATTGATTTCAGAAGGTAGTGTGTTCTGTAGCTCGCACATTAATGGCCATGTGCTTTCTCCTGGAGTCATGAGTCTTTTTCTGAGAACGGTCTTCTTCTCATAGGAAACGACCTGATTTCCATACTCATATAGGTAAGTCTCGAAGGTGTTTCTGCGAGACACCTTGTGATAAGAGTTAGACTTATTAAGGATTTTTATGCATCCCTGAGATCACGCAGAATCACTACACTAGAAGGACAATGGGAAGTTTTAATTTAGTGTACCATAACCACTTCAATAACTTGTTAGTACCACATTGAACTTAGCTTATTCTTTTCAAAACATAAGTTAGGTTTCCGTTATTGGTGATTGAACTTCTTTCACAGACCTGAGTCCCACCTCCTTATACTTAATTGAAATCATTTCCTTTGGGAGACTCTTCATAAGTCAATCTGCCAAGTTCTTCTCCGTTTCAATGGTTAACTGCAATTACTCTTTCCTTAAGTAATTGACATACCGTTCAATGTCTAAGACTTGTATGTCTTTCATTTTAGTTATATGTCTTGTTAGAGATGTTATAGATCATAGCCTTAGTCACAAATAATCAAGACTGCTTGAATGACTTCTTCCAAATTGGGATCTCTACAAGCTAGTTTCTAAGTCATTCTTCCACGTTAATTGCATTTACTCATGCAATTATTTCTGACAACATTGTTAAAAATGTTCTTTTTGATTTTACAAAATAATTGTAACTTCTCTAGTGTTCTTAATTAACATTCACGGTTAATTCATAAGAAGTCATTTAAAGACTTCCATTCACTAGAGGCATAGAAAATTTGTAGGCAACTTACTTGCTATTTCAACAAGTGTTCATCACGATGAGCAACTCCTTTACTCATACTCAATCCTATACAAATTTATACCCAATTACATAGACAATGTCTATTTAACATTTGACACTATGAAATTCAAATGTTCAAAATTTAGGCGGCGGCAATATATCGTAACACCTCATCGTTGGATACTTGGTCGCGCGCCCAATCTTCCAACACGTTACATATTAACCGGTATTTCATTTCTCTTTTGATGTCATTTAAGATATGCCAATTTCCATATTTGGAACCATATAATTCTTATTGCAAGAATTATGCTTGTATCAGAAAATTGTTGTCTGAACAATTAGTGGTACTCTCTATTGGCTCATCTAATCATAGAGCATTCCTGACACTACTCCTCCAGTGTCATGCGGCCAAAAGAATCACATTTGCATATCATTTGTTTTACTGCATTGGTTGAAACTTTAATATTCAACCAGATCTCCAAACGGCGCCATCCTCATCAAATCCACTGATCCATAATTCCTAAAGAAGGATATCTTCAGACCCGAATAGCATTACAATTACTACTCTGGATATGGCTCTTGCCCAAACTTTGATACAAACTTAGTCCACCCACTATCATAAAATCAACAAATCACACTTATTAAATGTGAAATCCTTATAATTGTAAGAGTATATGGTCAGTCAATATGTTGACAAAATTCTGTGTTAGGTATATGTATAAATACCTGAATTTATCTCTTGTAGAGTGATCTCTAATTACTCTGAAATAATATCTTTCATCACTTCTAATAATCTTTACATGGTATCAATCAGGAAAGAAACCATAAAAATTCTTTTTCGATCCTAGTTTTTCATCTCCATTCTTTTCTTTAATGGAGAATCAATCTTTAGTTTCCGCTGCTTCATCATCGTCATCATCAAAAGGTCACAAGAAAAAAAAAAGAAAAAAAAGAAGAAGAAGTTAAATTCTGACATTGAAGAAGATCCTGTAATGATCAAAAATTTGGGGTTTCTTTTTTTGGCTACAACGATGATGAATTCTTACGTTATAGAGGTAATTTTTTGTTACAATTATAAAAATTGTCAGTTTCTGATTTCAAATTCGGGGTTTCAATCGCCTAAATCACTATCAGATCACCATCACCTAGATATTATTGCTTCTGAAGATGTTTCTCTGCTTCTTTTCCCAACTTGGCATAATTCAATACAAAAACCCTTTCCTCTTGTTTGGTGATTTTCATCCTAGTATCTTCACAAATCTCTTAAGGTCATTACTCAACAACGATGAAGATGAAGTTACAGAAAAAGAAAAAAGAATCTGCATATTACCACTTGTTTGGAAATACCCATCAAATAATTTGATAAGTAAAGTTGAAGAAATGGAATGTGGGTTAAGATTGATTCTTCCTGGGATTATGAATCGGTATAAAATATTACAATCTGGGTTTATTGATAAAGTTGAGTATGATTAGATTCATTCGACAGGGATGAATGAAATCTTGAAAGCAATTAGTGGTGATGTATTAGTTCAGATGGATGATTAGTAAGTGTATTTTAATGGATATTATTAGTGCTACAGATGTTTATCAATCTGCTCTTTATCTTCAATGGCTTACTCAATTCTTTTTAGGGTTCAGTGATGTTGAATTGGTTAAGGAATTTGAACAATGCAAGATCCCATTAACAGTAATTGTTCGTTGATATATCTCATCAGTTCTGCATAGGATTGTTCATATTCTTTCTACATCAGCAGTAAGGAGGAATGTATATAACTCAAATTTTGCTGAAGGAATTACGTCTAGTGAAAATCCAAAATTACAACAACAATTCAAAATAAATAAAAAATTGATTGTGGAAAATCAAGAAAATGTCCATATTCAAAATTCAAATCCAACATTGTCAGTGATTCATAATTGAAAGGTTTGTAGGAGCAAGATGTATTCAGTGGATAGATATTAATTACAACAACATTAACTTCTTATCAACAAGATCAAATAATCAACAACAGCAGCAACAACTTCAACAACAATCCAACAGTAGTAGCAACTTCCTGGTAATATCAACATTCATATGGGTAATAACTTTTAATAACAAATTTTCCCATTTGTTCATTGTTACTTCCTTTTCTGTGAGTTTAGCATATGAAGTAATAATTTTCAATACCTAACTGGTCCTAAAAACATTTCAATAACCAGTTATATGACTTGTTACTTCAAAACAAGTCATATCAATACCTTTATAAATCTGGTCTTACAAACACCAGTTTCTAAATATCAATTTGAGTTTCTTAACCAACAGAGAACAACAACAACAATTTGAGTCTCTTAACCAACAGAGAACACAAAAAACAATTAGAGTCTCTTAACCAAAAGAGAACACCAAAAAAAATATCGGAAGCTACCATTTCTGCTGTTATCCACCTTGTGTTGCTGCTACTTCTAGTAGTGTTGTTAATAATTCTGATACTTCTACTTACTACGTCAACTATCTGGAGCTCATACTTCCATTGTGTATTGCAGTCCATTGTTGCCAATGGTTCTGCCACAACTATTTCTTTAACAAGTTCAGTCTTGGGACATGGTGATAAGTTCAGTTTCTCAAAATTTTGGTGCCTGTGTCTGTTGTTGCAGTTTACTCTTGTGCCTTGTTTTGTTTTAGCTTCATTTCTCTCTCTAGTTAAAGTCTGTTTGTGTCGTTCGAATACTTCTTACTTCAAACTGATTCTTTGTTGTTATCAATTTGAGGGGTATGTGTGTTTCATTCTAGTTATGTTATGTTCAAGCCTTTACTATGTTTGTAAAGGCTTGAGGGGGTATGTAAGAGTATATGGTCAGTCAATACGTTGATAAAAGTATGTGTCAGGTATATGTATAAATACCTGACTTTACCTCTTGTAAAGTGATCTCTAATTACTCTGAAATAATATCTTTCATCATTCTAATAATCTTTACAATAACAGTGTAGATTGGACTAAACGGTTTAGTTACAGATGTAACTCTCCACTGTTTCAGTGAACGGGGAAATTCAAAACATAGCCTTTAATACTGAGTCCTCCCTGCAACATGCATCTCATTAACATGTCAAATGATTACCATCCAAATGAATGCCGCGAAGTCATTCATGAATTTCCATTCAGTATTTTGTCTCTGTAAAACAGAGACTATCTTAGCTTGATTTAATTAACCACATATTAGTTAATCAAACTAAACCAGGCCGCTGCTAATTTAGGAAAACTGCACACCCTGATCATGCTTTACCCCACACTGCCTGGGTGTCTGGGTCCCCTGATCAAACTTTGGTTACGGAAAATTTCAGATCATCCACGCATGATTAATAACTCCGTCCTTTAAATTTCAGTCATTTAATCACACATTTGAATCCTACTTGATCCATGAAGAGAAAAATCTCTTTGTAATTGAAATGACATTTCTTGACAAGAAGAGTTATGTCTCTTCGTTGGAACCGGCTAGACAATATCACCGAACAGAGAGGAAGCAACCCGTTTTCTTCAACCATTTTCATATCAACGTAATAGAAACAACAATGATCTTAATGTGTGCACACATTTGAAAGTGTTTGATCTTAATCAATACACATATATACAGTACTAATTTATCCATTTAATAATTATGTACTAGCCTGACTACAATGATCAATTCACACACAAAATGACAAAATTAGCATATTTATTTTGCAATCATGTATGACGTATCACAAGGAAGATGACATAATGATTAGATTATAAATAATCAATTCACAATTTGAACCATGATGTATACGGAATCAAAACATCTAGCTAGTATTTTATCAATATACGCATACACTATGCTTAACTCATGGCATGGATGAACGAAGAAAATTCACATGAAAAACATAAGTATACATGTATTTAATTCTCAGAATCAGTATTGCTGGTCCAAATCTAACATCATGAAACATCTAAAACATATTTCTCAAAAAAATAAAGAAATACTCCCTTCGTCCCATTATTAAGTGACCTACTTCAAGTTTGCACAAATTTTAAGACAAGCAAGGGAAAAGTATTTTTGAACACCTTTTACAATTATATCTTTATGGATAGTAAATACTGAAATTTTGAAATGATTTATCTCTCAAAGTACATCACGGATGTTCGCAAACTTTGTACCATTGAAAATCAATTTAAAACACCTACATAACGAATATAAACATGACTATCAAATTATGCATATTTCTTATAATCAATTAAAAGGATAATTTTAGAAATATCACCTTGTTTAGTGATATAGGTCACTTAATGGTGGGACAAAATCTAAAAGTAACTAGGTCACTTATTAATGGGACGGAGGGAGTAAATTTTGAAAGATAAACTTATCTGTGCGTTTTTCCTTTTTACATCAACGCCTTGACCCTTCTCAAAAATCGGTGATTCTATAGAATCTGACCGGATGTCTTTTTAAGTCTTTCAAAATCACTCCAGGAGACGTTCTTAAATTTAGTTGTTTCACCCCCTGTGTCGAAAATAATTGTCGAAAATTGTTGGAAAACTGACAGTAAAACAGGGTGAAGAAAAGAATGTTGTCTTTGGGTTAAAGGCTCTAATAATAGATTCTTTTCGACAATTATTTGACCCTTCCCAATTAGATTGGCGAGTACAAACAGGTCAGTGAATATTGTCGTCAGGATACTTAAAGCCCCACAACAATGTTAGATTCAAAGCTTGTACAACCTTGACCTAAACCAAGAACACACAGGTTTAGTTTTTGATGATGCTTGTTAGAGAGAAAACCAGAAAGAGTTTAGATGTACTTCATGTTTGAATGAAAACAAATCATCACTACTTATAGGGAACTCATGCTTATTGGAGATGCCTTTTCATTTCCAAAAGACACATAAGGTGTCTAATGGAATGGTTGTGTCTTTTGTGAACTATCATACCTATTATAGGTGCCTCTTCATCTCCAACTAACATTCATTGTGTCTATTCAACACAGGACGCTCCCCCGTCGTAGCGGCAAACAACAACCGAAAACCATTTTATTTTCTATGTTATTGAAAATATCCAACATACTTCTCGTACTTCGTCTTTCTTATTGTGATTTTGGTCGTTCGCAACAATCTTACAAATTTGTATGAATAGATTATGAGTATGGATAAAATCATAAAAAGAAAGAAAGAATAATATAGAAAATCGTCAGATTGGGGTATACTAAAACTAATTAGAGGCTAGATAACAAAACAAAATGCGAACACTAGGAAGTATAATCGAAAACACCTTAGGCATATATTTTTTGTTCATGGAAAAACTGTCCCTGATTAATTAGCACTAACCTGAGTTAGTTAATTAAGTATTGTTCGATCAAAATAGTTAAGTAAGGGTAAGTTTTCAGTCACATCCACTTATGATAAGCTTTCCCATGACGAAGTTGATCAAAATCAGATGCATCTTTTCAATTACACTTGCAAGTAAAAGATTCCACAAAAAATAGGATTCTTTTTTTGGACTTTGGCTCATAATAGTCTACCAACTAAAAACATGCTCACAAGAAGAGGTATGACAATAACTCAAACCTGCAGTTTATGTGAAGAGAATGAAACAGCCAATCATATTTTTCTTCATTGTCAGTTAATTCGGTCACACTTTCAAAAGAAGCTGAACTGGAAGTTTACTATGCCTAAGGATTTATTCACTATGATTTTTTCTTAGGATTTGTCTCTCAACTCTGCTCGGCAATCTCAGATATGAAGCATAATTTCAGTGGTCATAATCTGGTATATATGGTTAGAATGAAACTCAAGAACTACGTCCGACAAGGAGAATACCTAAGTTATGGTGCAACACAAAATCAAGTACACTCTCTTCACTTGGTGCCTTGTTTTCAAGAGTCTAGAGTCTCCTACTTATAGGGATGTTATGACAAATTGGCCAAAACTGTATTTTTATTTCTTATAATACTTTCTTAGGTTTTCTTTTTCTTGTTCTGTAATCTTTGAGGGTGGTACAAGCCTTTTGTACTTTCTCATTTTTTGGTTAATAAACTTCTTTACGGATCAAAAAAAAAAGTTAAGTAAACATTTTCGTTATTGTTTTTGTTAGACATAACTTATAAAGCTGCACATGAACCATCCCGGAACCAGTGTACTAGAGCAGAACCGAAAACAAAATCGGAACCGAACCAGTACTTGTGAAGGGGGTACAGGAAACGGGAATGGAAATGAGAACTGGTGTAGGAGGGGTACATGTACCGGTTCTAAGCGAATTCCCGGAGGTACCCGACCAAAATACCCGGTGAATAATAGTCATAAATCTTTTGATTAGAAGTAATCATGGCCATCGATCCTAGGTATTAATATTCATCTTACTATCGAGTATCGACTATTCATCACTCTTTCTTCTTCTTTTTATCTCAGAACTGAAGAACAGAAAAACTATTGTTCATTTTTTTTCCTTCTTCTGCTTCACCATGTCTGACTCTGAGTCTCTATCAGATTCAACTCCACCACCACCTTCTTCTTTACCACCACCACCACCATCATCAATTACCAACAACGATTTCATAATCAGTAATTCATTCATCTAATTTTGGTTAACTTCAAATTTGTTAATTAACTTAGGGTTCTTAATAATTAATTACATGTTTAGTTGATGTTTGAATCTGATTTAGGGTTTTTGTTTGTACCCAAAATTACTTTTAGGAACTAAACACGATGATTTGACGATGATTATTGAAAATTAGGGTTAGGAAACAAACTGAAAATAAATAGAGGAGACACGAAATTAACGTGGTTCGGAGAGTGATGCCTACATCCACGAATGGAATGAAGACATATTTTTTTGATTTAACATTACAATAATCTCATATGGTTAGCTAACCTATAATTCCACATCTTCTTAGGGTTTTCGATGCATGTATTTATATAGTTTATGTATACCCTAATTAGGTAAACTTCATATGCAAGCAACTTAGTGTTAGAGCACTACTCGGTCGAACTCGCATGCGTTGCTATCTCAAGCATGTTTGTCAATGTTAGTGATCAAAACTATAAGTCTTGATTTCTAGTCTACTATATAGCTAAGTCTCGGACTAGGATAAAAAGTGTAGTTGAGCTCAAGAACTCCATGGCGATCATCATACAAGACGAAGAGCTACTCAAGGAACTGGTGGAACTTCATCGACTAAAAGATATGTGGAGACTTGAACTTATCTATCACTCAAAAGTCTATCTACTCTATCTCCTATCTTGAGACAAAAGTCGTTTTGCTATATAGACTTTGATTATACACATTTGCTATTTCGAACCGAGTTTATCTCGCTTATCTATTTCTCGAAATATGTTTTGGTAAGCTTTCGCTTTGGCCAAGTTCATCTTTACCTAGTGACGAAAGTCATGTTATGTTTCAGTTACTTGAAAATGGCTTTGGCGAAAAATGGTTTGTGAATAACAACTATATAACGTCCTCTAAGAATGTTTCAATGATTGAAATGAGAGTTTAGATTATATAACCATTGTTGGATATAAGTCTTATGTGGAAACGTATACATGTATAAGTCCTTATTCCTTGAACCAAAGTATGCTTACTTTGCTGCTCAGGAAAACCGGAACAAGAGTCTGCGAACCCAGTCTGCGTACTGTCGGAGGTTCTCTTCCCGAGAAAATCTGCTGGAGTTTGTAAACTTGTTACAAGCTTATTCCGGGTACTTAAGTCCGCGTACCTAGTCCGCGTACTTAGGTTGGTTATATGTAAAAACGATTATTCGTGAACTTATACTTATATTAACTAAGGAATGCAAGTTTGCAAACCGTGGCTATAAAGTTCATGAATCGATTCGAGTGAATCAAATCGTTTTTGCTTCGATTGTGTCTTGTATACTTCTATAAGATCTAAGCAATTGAACAACTCTCTAACTAGTTCATTTGAACTAGTTATGGTGAAGAAGAATATGATTGATATGAAAGTGCTCATATGGTTAACCATTTAGTTAACTATTGTTGAACCAACAAATGTACATGTTTGGGTACGGTTACACAAACCTAAAAAAGTGCATTTCATTTGTGTGTAACAAGCTAAGTTTTCGATCTAACGGTTGAAAGACATTAGCTTGAATCTAATCAGGTTTTCATCTAACGGTGAATATTGAATGCTTTCTTACTAAGCTAACATTGATTGCAAACCCTGATTTGAAAGACTATATAAGGGGGAACTCTAGCAACTGGGAAACCTAATCCCCACACCTCTTGTGTGATATTAGTTGTATAATATAGAGTTGATTCTACTTTAACCTTAGGTTTCTAACGAGACCCTGTAGGTTAACGACTTGAAGACTTCATTGGGATTGTGAAGCCAGACTGATACTACTTTCTTGTAGTTGTATGATCTGATCTTGTTGTTTATATCGCATTGAGTACAATCGTAACGATTGGCTTGAGATTGATATCTCCGATAGGCAAGATATAAAAGTAGTCACAAACATCTTCGTCTCATCGTTTGTGATTCCACAATATCTTCTTTCGCCGCGTCGATTAAGATTATTGTGAGGTGATTGATAATACTAGGCTGTTCTTCGGGAATATAAGTCCGGGTTATCAATTGGTTCCTGTTCACCTTGATTTATCAAAAGACGGAAGAAAACTCGTAGGCATTTCTGTGGGAGACAGATTTATCTATTACCGTAGACTTTTCTGTGTGATACATATTTGTTTATTAAAGTCTTCGACTTTGTGTCGTAGCAACTCTTAGTTGTGGGTGAGATCAGCTAACGGAATCAAGTGCGTAGTATCCTGCTGGGATCATAGACGTAGGAGCATAACTGTACCTTGAATCAGTGTGAGATTCATTGGGGTTCAACTACAGTCCAGACCGTAGTTAGTTTGTAGTAGGCTAGTGTCTGTAGCGGCTTAATACCGCGTGTGTTCAATCTGGACTAGGTCCCGGGGTTTTTCTGCATTTGCGGTTTCCTCGTTAACAAAACTTTCAGTGTCAGTGTTATTTATTTTCCGTATTATATTTTGTTATATAATTGAAATATCACAGGTTGTGCGTTTGAATCAATCAATTGGGAAATCCGACCTTTGGTTGTTGATTGAAATTGATTGATCCTTGAACATTGGTCTTTGGTACCGTTCAAGTGATTTCTCATGTATTCAATTAGACTCGCAGACTTCTATTTGCTTGAGTAAGAATCAAATCGAGAAAGTGAGATATCACTCTTTGATATACTTTATTAATATTGATTCTAGTTGATTCTCTTGAAAGTATATTGGAGTTAGTCCATACAGATTTCTAATCGAAATATTGGGTGTGGTTCTTGTACCCCCACTTTGTCAATTGGTATCAGAGCAGGAAAACACGTTTAAAGACCTTACAAGTTTGTGTTTGTAGCGATCTGATTCTATGGACATAAATTCTATCTCCATAAACGTACCAACAGTCTTCGATGGCTCAAACTACCTATGGTGGGAAATTGTTATGCGTGCTTTTCTTCAAGCTTGTGATTTTCAAACATGGGTACGTGTTGTTTATGGATATGATCCTCCAGTTAATACAGAAGGCGATGTATCTATACCGAAGGATATAGATAGATATAGTCCAGAAGAAATTCTTGCTGCAAAGCATAATTCTGACGACTTAAATGCTATCATACATGCTATTCCCCAGACCTTCAGCACCGTGTGACTATGTGCACAAAGTCTAAGGAAGCCTGGGATATCTTAGAAACCGTATTTGAAGGAAATACCAATGAGAAAGAAGCTAGGCTTCAAAACCTTAGTTATGATTGGGAAAACCTTCGTATGGCAGATGAAGAAACGTTTGATGAGTTTAATCACAAAGTGTCTGAAATTGTTAATGCATCTTTTGCATTGGGTAAGACTATTCCTGAAAAGGACATTGTGATGAAAATTCTCAGATCGCTGCCATCTAGATACGATTCTAAGAAGCATGCCATCGTTGAAGGAAATAATCTCGCAAAGCTTTCCAGAAATACTTTGGTTGGGAAGCTAAATATCTTTGATCATGAGCATATATCCAAGGCTAGTAAGGATGTTGCTTTCAAAGTACTTAAGAACACTAAATTGCTTGATAAAAGTAAAAGTGTTTATATCTCTGAAGATGATCTTTCTGAGGCTGATTCATCAGATGAAGATCTTGACAATTCAGTCTCGTTGATCACAAGACAGTTTAGGGATCTTCTTTTGAAGAGAAGTAAACGGTTTTCCAGAGATAAATCCAAGTCGTCAGATAAACCTCATAATCGTGTTCCTCCTAAAAATAGGGATATTGATGAAACTGATGACGAGGATATGCCTCAGTGCTTTAAGTGTAAAGGTTTTGGTCATTTTGCAAATGAGTGTCCAAAAATCGAAAGAAATACACTGGGAACAAAGGTCTTGCTGCAACTCTTGATGAAATATCTGACAACTATGATTCTAATGAAGACGAAAAATCAAGCGTTGCACTTCTCTATGAAAATATTGATTTTGTTAACTGTAGCAATACACACATCAATCTTGATATTATTTCAGAAGAAAACTCAACCAATCTGGAAGAAAAAATTGACCCATTCTTTGGAAACTCTGTGTATAATGTTTCAGGTTCCACTATATGTCTAGCTGCTTGCACATCTCAGATGCCTGAACTGTATCCAAGATTGACGTGCTCATACTGTTCTCTAAAGGGTCATGAATTATCAAAGTATTACAAGTACAAACACAAATTGAGGCATGTCAACAAAATTCAACGAAGAGCAAATCGGTTAGCAAATAAGCTTAAACTTGCTCAGAAGACCGCTGAGGTATGTAAGATTTTATCTTCATTTAAGAAGTTAGTTTCCAAGGACAAAACAAGACCATTAGAGAAGAAAATATGGTCAAATCGTTTTGATAGACAGAGGTCTGTAGATTCCTCTTAAGAGTAACATGGTGGACAAATTGTTGTTCACCGCAACACAACTTGATTGTATTAATTTGTAAATCTTGTCTCATGTGCCTGATCAAAAGAGACAAGATTATGTACCTCTCAGGCTTTAGGAAAAGTTTGGGTTCTTCTTTTCTTAGTTTTTTTTCTTTTGGATTCCATGTCTATCAATAAAGGAGGGTCATTCTCGACAATTCTACTCTCTTTAGGGTTCAGAATTGTGCGTGCACAAACCTGTTAAAGGTTAACCCTACATTCTTTTTTCCTTCCCTAAAACTTCTTTTATTTTAAGACTACTTGTTGAGATTGTGATTTCCTCTCACAAACCCATACGTTTATGGATACTCCAAGCATTATGTCTTCTGATGGAAAAGATGTTGATATGATTGTCAAGCCATCAATCGTGAAGGAAAAAGATAAATCTCCGTTGCCTCCAACTTTGAAAAGAAAAAGAAGGAATGTGAGGAAGCCAAGATCCGTTCCTTCAAATTCTCAGAAGTTTTCTGATGTTCTTGAAGTGTTGAAGGAGACGTAAAAGAAGATTCAACAAATAAAGGCTTATGTGTTTAAGACTCAAGAGATTCAAAAGGCCCTGGTTCGACATCAGTCAAGAAGGTTTATTGATATTAACTCCTTTCTTCATGAACTTTATGTTCCAATGGCTGTTGACGACAAGGAGTTCGGGGACGATAAAGAATTCTTCAAAGGTCTTAACATCTAGTAAATCTTCGGATGAGAATTTTATTTTCTTGTTTTGTTTAGAAGAATAACTAGAGTTTGGAATAGCCATTATTGTGATTACACATAGTTATGTCCAAAGTTTTCATCTTCATGTTTTTAGGTTTATTTGTTTAAATTCTAAATATTGTTTAGAAGATGATTTTTGCAGTATTAATCTTTATGGTTTTATATATTGCAATTTATTATGGGATATGTGTGTCCGTGTCCGTAAACTATGATTGTCCCATACCTTGTCAAAAGTTAAGTCTTTCATATGTCGATATGCATGTATTGATAAAAGAATGAATGAACTTTTGACATCACAAAAGTTTGGAGCCTATTGTGTCATTATGCAAATATTGATGGAAGATAGGATGAACTTTTGTTTACGAGGATTATGTCTATTGTATGTCATTGTGCAAATAGTGATGGAAAACAGAATGAATCCTTGTCTATTCCGCAGTATTGATCTTCCCTGATCCATATTTTATGTATATACGGTGAGGCTCCGTAAGTTCTCTTATGTCGAGCAATTCTGATTAGATTAATTATGGGTTTTCTTGTGATTAATCTATTTGAGTATTTTTGGATTCAAATTCATATTCGTATGTGATTTTTTGTGTCCAAAGAAATCCTTCTTTTCTTATGAAATTAAGGTCGCTCTTGTTGTTATTTTGGGAATGACGTATTATGGGGGAGAGTTCTTAATTGAACTTGTGCTTAATTGCCAAATATTTCTGGGGAGTGCGGTTGTGGAATATTATAGGAGTTATCTTGTATCTTTATAAACTCCTTGATGAAAGCATTTAGTTTCAGCTATATGATTGCATCTAAATAAGTTGATATGTGCTTACTTTTGGTCATGAAATGTCTCTATGGAAATTTTCATTAGGATCCCGTTTTCGTACCTTTGCCAATTTTATTGACAAAAAGGGGGAGAATTAATGTGTAGTTCACACTACAAATACATATGGTTTTCGGATCATTATGTAAGGGGGAGTGGTTTTCATGTGAGATGGAGTATTGACTAAGGGGGAATGATACATATCACCATAGTAGTGTTGTGGAAGTTATGATACAATTGAACTTTGATGCTGAATAATAATATTATGACATTGTATAACGATGATCGAGAATATTTGTTTTCTCATTGTTATAGCTACGGATTTTCAACAACGATGATGCTAAACTTACAGCCTTCGGTATCATTGGAGTACTTGGAAGTGACGAAGATCTCGAGTAATGTTGAAGATTAGGCATGTGGAATAGGAGATACAAAAGTTATTTATTTATTTTTGTATTCCATATGTATTGATAGTTTTGTCACTAAAATTGACAAAGGGGGAGATTGTTAGAGCACTGCTTGGTCGAACTCGCATGCGTTGCTATCTCAAGCATGTTTGTCAATGTTGGTGATCAAAACTATAAGTCTTGATTTCTAGTCTACTATAGCTAAGTCTCGGACTAAGACATAAAGTGTAGTTGAGCTTAAGAACTCCATGGCGATCATCATACAAGACGAAGAGCTACTCAAGGAACTGGTGGAACTTCATCGACTAAAATGTATGTGGAGACTTGAACTTATCTATCACTCAAAAGTCTATCTACTCTATCTTCTATCTTGAAACAAAAGTCGTTTTGATATATAGACTTTGATTATACACTTTTTCTATTTCGAGCCGAGTTTATCTCGCTTATCTATTTCTCGAAATATGTGTTGGTAAGCTTTCGCTTTGGCCAAGTTCATCTTTACCTAGTGACGAAAGTCATGTTATGTTTCAATTACTTGAAAATGGATTTGACGAAAAATGGATTGTGAATAAAAACTATATAACGTCCTCTAAGAATGTTTCAATGATTGAAATGAGAGTTTAGATTATATAACCATTATGTGGAAACACATACATGTATAAGTCCTTATTCCTTGAACCAAAGTATGCTTACTTTGCTGCTCAGGAAAACCGGAACAAGAGTCCGCGAATCCGCGTACTGTCGGAGATTCTCTTCCCGAGAAAATCTGCTGGAGTTTGTAAACTTGTTACAAGCTTATTTCGGGTACTTATGTCCGCGTACCAAGTCCGCGTTATATCTAAAAACGATTATTCGTGAACTTATACTTATATTAACTAAGGAATGCAAGTTTGCAGACCGTGGCTATAAAGTTCATGAATCGATTCGAGTGAATCAAATCGTTTTTTCTTTGATTGTGTATTGTATACTTCTATAAGATCTAAGCAATTGAACAACTCTCTAACTAGTTCATTTGAGTCATTTTAACTAGTTATGGTGAAGAAGAATATGGTTGATATAAAAGTGCTCATATGGCTAACCATTTGGTTAACTATTGTTGAACCAACAAATGTACATGTTTGGGTAGGGTTACACAAACCTAAAAACATGCATTTCATTTGTGTGTAACAAGCTAAGTTTTCGATATATCTGTTGAAAGATATTAGATTGACTCTAATCAGGTTTTCATCTAACGGTGAATATTGGATGCTTTGTTTCTAAGCTAACATTGATTGTAAACCCTGATTTGAAAGACTATATAAGGGAGAATTCTAGCAACTGGGAAACCTAATCCCCACACCTCTTGTGTGATACTAGTTGTATAAGCTAGATTCCATTCTCCTTTAACCTTAGGTTTCTAACGAGACCCTGTAGGTTAACGACTTGAATACTTCATTGGGATTGTGAAGCCAGACCGATACTACTTTCTTGTAATTATGTGATCTGATCTTGCTGTTTCTATCGTATTGAGTACAATCGTAATAATTGGCTTGAGATTGATATCTCTGATAGGCAAGATATAAAAGTAGTCACAAACATCTTCGTCTAATCGTTTGTGATTCCACAATATCTTCTTTCGTCGCGTCGATTAAGATTATTGTGAGGTGATTGATAACACTAGGCTTCTTCGGGAATATAAGTCCGGGTTATCAATTGGTTCTTGTTCACCTTGATTTATCAAAAGAGGGAACAAAACTCGTAGATATTTCTGTGGGAGACAGATTTATCTATTACCGTAGACTTTTCTGTGTGATACATATTTGTTTATTAAAGTCTTCAACTTTGGGTCGTAGCAACTCTTAGTTGTGGGTGAGATCAACTAAGGGAATCAAGTGCGTAGTATCCTGCTGGGATCAGAGACGTAGGATCATAACTGTATCTTGGATCAGTGTGAGATTGATTGTGAAAAAGCAGGGGTACAACAACCAAACCCAACAATTCGATTAGCAATCTGTATGGACAAACTCCAATATACTTTCTAGAGAATCAAATAGACAGTCAGACTCAATCTAGATAAAAAGTATATCAAAGAGTTTATATCTCAATCTCTCAATTTGATCTTTACTCAAGCAAATAGAAATCTGCGAATGTTTATCAAAGAGAGATAACTTGGATGGTACCGAAGACCAATATCCAAGTGTCAATCAATTTAAATCAACAACCAAAAGATCGGATATTCTAATTGATTGAACAACATACAACCTGTGATATTTCAATTATATAAACAAATATAATGCGGAAAAGAAATAACACAGACACCAGAATTTTGTTAACGAGGAAACCGCAAATGCAGAAAAACCCCGGGACTAGGGCTGAACATGGTTTCAGTTTTCCGCCGGAACCAGACCGATTAGGAAGAAACCGAACCAAACCATTTACTAATGGATTGGTTAAGGTAAAAAAAATAGAAAACCGACATTACTGGTTCGGTTTTGGTTTGACCTGAAAACCGAACCAAAAACCAATGGAAAACCGATAAGTGTAGGTCGTTCATTAAAATCAAATAGATTTAATCTACCCTGTCCATCTCACTCTTTGTAAACCTAAGTTCTGCCCTTACCCCAGATGAGTTCATTTTTTCTCTTCTTCTTTTCTTCGTCTCCAGTCGGCATTTGCCAGAATCTTCAACCGAGTTATGAATTTGGAGCATGCAGAATTTGGAGTTTATGTATTTTGAATCTATAAAGTTTATGTTTTGAACTATGCTTATAAACTTGAGTTATGAACTACGCTTATGTGTTAATTACATTCTGCAGGTAGGTTAAAAAAATTCAACTGTTATATTTTTTAAAAGATTTGAACTGTCAGTTTAAGAAAACTGGCATACAGTCGGTTTTCCATTAACCCAATGGAACAAACCGAAACCGGCTAAAACCATTTAGAAACCGAACCAATGGTTAATGGATTGGTTTGGTTTAGATTTTTAGAAACCAATAGTATTGGTTTCGGTTTTGGTTTGGCTGGAAACTGAACCAAAACCGACCATGAACAGCCCTACCCGGGACCTAGTCCAGATTGAACACACACTGTATTAAGCCGCTACAGACACTAGCCTACTCCAAAATAACTTCGGTCTGGACTGTAGTTGAACCCCAATCAATCTCACACTGATCCAAGGTACAATTATGCTCCTACGCCTCTGATCCTAGCAGGATGCTACATACTTGATTCCCTTAGCTGATCTCACCCACAACTAAGAGTTGCTACAACCCAAAGTCGAAGACTTTAATAAAAAAATCTGTATCACACAGAAAAGTCTACGGTAATAGATAAATCCGTCTCCCACGAATATACCTACGTGTTTTGTTCCGTCTTTTGATAAATCAATATGAGCATGAACCAATTGATAAACTAGGCTTATATTCCCGAAGAACAACCTAGTATTATCAATCACCTCACAGTAATTTTAATCGACGCAGTGAAAAACATATTGTGGAATCACAAACGATGAGACGAAGTGTTTGTGATTACTTTTCTGTCTTGCCTATCGGAGATATAAATCTCAAGCCAATTATTACAGTTGTACTCAAAACAATAGAAACAACAAGATCAAATCACACAACTACAATAAAAGTAGTATCAGTCTGGCTTCATAATCCCAATGAAGTCTTTAAGTCGTTAACCTGGTTTAGAAGAAGAAACTGATAGGCTTTCGGGATTGCCTATTTATAATAATAACCGCAATCGCACGGTGTCTAACTAGTAGACAGAGGCAAGTACGGGTCGTTCCCATAAGGAGCGGTGCAAATATCAATAATCAGTATTCCTAATTAACTAACCAGAAATGATGTTTTGGGATTTTTGAAAGAATATAAACAAAGAAAATAAATTAAACTAATAAAATGAATCCAAAGAAAGAACCGGTAATCAGGGTTTATAGTATCCACCGCTATTTCTATTCAATTACTGAAATGAAACATAACTCCTGAATATTTGTCTATTGTTTGTTATGTCGACATCACCTATTATAAGTATTAGAATCGCAAATATCACTGGGACACCCTAAGCATGGCACATCAAAAGATTAAACCCAAGCATGCACCATCAAATTGCGTTAGCGAGATTATACAAAACTAAATTTAGGTTCACAAATAATACCTGGCCATTCTAAGTATACCCCATCAAAGGATTTAACCCAAGCATGAAATATCAAATAAGAAGATAAATATATTTGTGTTCCTAACAATTATGCGCAAAGGTTATTGTATACAAAACCAGTGAAGCAAGAACACATATCATCATTAAATCAATAAACAAAAAGCAAGAGCTAATCTATTCAATTCATAATAGTCTTTTGCTCAATTTTATTCAATTCAAAATAGCCTAAAACTCCATGTGGTTTCAACATAAACCCTAGTTATAAAAATCTAGCAAAATATGGCTTTCTCAAAAACCATAAACATATTCAACAGAGATCGATTAATCAAAATGGAGTAGAAAATGAAACTTCAAACCCTTGACTTTGGCTGCAGCTTCCAGTCGCCGGATATCTTTTTCTCTCCTTCGCGGCTCCAATAGCCGGCCTCCTCCTTTCTTTTCTTCTCTGTTCGTTTATATTAGGGGTGAGCATAAAAACCGGAACCGCGGATTTGACCCGTATCCGTCCGCAAAATTGCGGATTTCACCCAAACCGCAAGACGTATGGGCCGGACACGGATGAGATTCTCAAATCCGCACGTTTTAGCGGTTTGGGTGCGGTTGAATATTGAAAACCGCGGATTCAACCGCACCGCATCTGACTCTTCTCCATTAGATATAAGCCACTAAGCCCAGCTAATTGAATGTGATGGTCACTAAGCCCAGCTAATTGCAATAGCTTATTCAGGACCTATTTTTGATGTCAAGTAAGCCCAACTAATTGTTTGCTTATTCAGGACCTTTCCAACAACTTACTTGCGAGTCAGAGAGAGTTGGGCCTCATGCCAAAGACATGCACAATTTTTTTTTTTTTTTATCCCTAATCCGCGGTTAATCCGCAACCGGACCGCACAATCCGCGGATCCGCGGATGTAAAATCCGCGGGTGATTGGGCCGGTCACGGTTTGATTTTTCAAATCCGCAGTTTTGACGGTTTGGTTGCGGGTGACCCCTAATCCGCAACCGTCCGTCCGTTGCACACCCCTAGTTTATATCCTCTGCTGCGAAGAGTGTAAACTCTAAAATACGACCTAGCCCATTGCAAGGCCCAGTCCATCCAGTTCATCTTTAGCTCCAGCTTGCAAATCCAGTCTATTACCCAAAAATGACCACAACACCACATTTCCTAACCATCTCAGTATCCGCACCAGTTCAGACCCCCCAACACCATTTTCTGTCCGGCTAAGCTTCAGCTCCTTCCCGGACTCCTTAAACTCGAGCATAGCACCAAGCTACCCACAGGCTATAGCACTGATCCCAAATAAAATCGAAGTCGACATTTCTCCATCTCACACTTGCGGCTCAACCAAGTACCTGCATATTCACCACTGCCAGCGAACACGCATCTACGCTTCAACTCATTAGCTGCCGATATTGCTTCTTACTACAACCAACACACGCATGCCATCTTCTTCTCCTTCGTAGAACTTCAAATCAGGCCACAGCTAGCCTATCACATGCAATTAAACTTCCAGTGGCAGCAACAAACATTTCCGATGAATTCCCAGCTGATTAAACTTCACCACGTCAATTGATAAGAGCCACCACCATCGAATGCACAGCTCGCTAATGCAAATATCAGCAGCACCATCTCAATCCCGTCTGCTAATGCCTCTTTCATTACCGAGAATCAAAACAGCACCTCCAAGCATTTCCTCGCTGCCAAGAATCCCACAAACAACAACGGACACAGCCCTTTTATCTAGTCCGGCCAAGCACCTTCCTCCAGACTCGATCGGCAGACATACAAACAAGAAACGACAGCCATGAGCATTATCCTTCTTCCCTGATGCACAACTAAAAATCACGGCAGCAACACATGCAGTCTCAAGCCATCATCGAGCATCAACACTTCACGGTGAGAAACACTCATCTCGGTCATCGACTGCACAGACTCCATATCCATGAACTGACTATCCAAGCATCTTCTCCTCTGATTTATTTCACTGCGTCATTTGCTCAAGCACCAGACTTGCGTCTTCTATTCTGTCCGTTCAAAACTCTTAAGCCAACTCCATTCTTCATTCATATCTATAGCTGCCATTTAATCAAGACAAAATTGGGTAAAAACCCATCTTCTGCTGTTGAGCCATCACTCATACATTTCTTTCTCTTCTTCTTAATTCTTCATCTGCTTGAGCTAACACTCTTCTCAATTCACCACAATCACAATTTCAGAGAGATGTTGCCTTCATTAGCAGTGTAAGAATGGTGCTTAAAACCATTTGCTTTCTTTTTATTGCTAAAAGAAATAAGATGCAGCGTCTTTATAACTCATGCAAAAATGAGTGGCGTAAGTGGTGACGCGTCCTTTAGCTACCAGTGGACTTCACCAGCTTGGCAAAGAAGAACCTTGGCCTCTTCGCGTTATTTTTAAGTCGTAAGGTGCGGGGATTAGGTTTCCCAGTTGCTAGAGTTCTCCCTTATATAGTCTTTCAAATCAGGGTTTGCAATCAATGTGAGCTTGGTAACAAAGCATTCAATATTCACCGTTAGATGAAAACCTGATTAAATTCAAGCTAATATTTCTCAACCGTTGGATCGAAAACTTAGCTTGTTACACACAAATGAAATGTCCAATTTTGGGTTTATGTAACCGTTCTCAAACATTAGCATTTGTTGGTTCAACAATAGTTAACCAAATGATTAGCTATATGATTACTTTCATATCCACCATATTCTTCTTCACCACAACTAGTCCAAATGACTCAAATGAACTGGTTAGAGAGTTGTTCAATTGCTTAGATCTTATGTAACTACAGAAGACACAATCGAAGCAAAAACAGTTTGATTCACTCGAATCGGTTCATGAACTTTATAGTCACGGTTTGCAAAAGCATTCCTTAGTTTATATAAACATGAGTTCAAGAACAACCGATTTTAGATATAACCTACTCAAGTTCGCGGACTGGGTTCGCGGACTTAAGCTCACGAAGGAGTTCACAAACTCCAGCAGAAATTCTCGGGTCGAGAACTTCCGCCAGTTCGCGGACTTGGCTCACGCCACATTCCGTTTCTCTTGATTAACAAAGTTCGCAAACTTTGGTTCAAGGAATAAAGACTTATACATATATGTGTTTCCACAACAATGCTTATATCCTACCAATGGTTATGTAATCTAAACTCTCATTTCAATCATTGAAACATTCTCAGAGAACGTTATATAGTCGTTATTCATAGACCATTTTTCGTCAGAGCAATTTCCAAATTGATTGAAACATAACATGACATTCGTCACTAGGTAAAGATGAATTTGGCTAAAGCGAAAGCTTACCAACACATATTTCGAGAAATAGATAGGCGAGTTAAACTCGGCTCGAAATATCAAATGTGTATAATGAAAGTCTATACATCAAAACGACTGTTGTCTCAAGAATATGAGATAAAGTAAATAGACTTTTGAGTGACAGATAAGTTCAAGTCTCCACATACCTTTTAGTCGATGAAGTTCCACCAGTTCTTTGAGTAGTCCTTCGTCTCGTATGATGATTGCCATGGAGTATTGAGCTCAACTACAGTTTCTATCATAGTCCGAGACCTTTAGCTATATAGGCTAGAAATCAAAACTTATAGTTTTGATCACTAACATTGACAAACATGCTTGAGATAGCAATGCATGCGAGTTCGACTGAGCAATGCTCTAACATATTGGGGTTCAACTACAGTCCAGACCAAAGTTAGTTTGTAGTAGGCTAGTGTCTGTAGAGGTTTAATACCGCGTGTGTTCAATCTGGACTAGGTCCCGGGGTTTTTCTGCATTTGAGGTTTCCTCGTTAACAAAACTTTCGGTGTCAGTGTTATTTATTTTCCGTATTATATTTTGTTATATAATTGAAATATCACAGGTTGTGCGTTTGAATCAATCAATTGGGAAATCCGACCTTTGGTTGTTGATTGAAATAGATTGATCCTTGAACATTGGTCTTTGGTACCGTTCAAGTGATTTCTCTTGTATTCAATTAGACTCGCAGACTTCTATTTGCTTAAGTAAGAATTGAATCGAGAAAGAGAGATATAACTCTTTGATATACTTTATTAAGATTGAGTCTAGTTGATTCTCTTGAAAGTATATTGGAGTTAGTCCATATAGATTTCTAATCAAAATATTGGGTGTTGTTGTTGTACCCCCACTTTTTCACTTGGGAAATAAGACTTATGGAAACTTTTGGAATCTTCTTTCACGGGCTAGGCGGGCTTGATTAGCGGACTCTCCGTATATTTTCTAGACGGTACAAACATCGCCCCCTCTCAACCTCCAATTTGTTGGGGGTTAAGAAGTTTTTTTTCCTTCTGCATCGATCGTTGATGACGTAACTCGTCCCCAAGTGTTTGTAGAGATATTACAAAGACGCCCCCAACTGCGGTAACCTAAAATGACACGTGCTAGATGAGACTTTTTTCCACGTGGTGGACTTGATGCTCGAGAGCTAGTCAATTTTTGAGTAGAATGTAGTGTGCGTGCTTGCGGCCGTGGCAAGGCTTTTTTCTCGCAATGTAACAAGGTTGTAGCGCTCGCTGCTCGGGTACGCTGGTTGTTGCTTGTGTTGAGTACGAGTCTTTAGACTAATATCGGGCGTTTGGCTCATGGTTGAGACAAAACTTTAGACCAACATCGGGCGTTGGGCTCGTGGTTGAGACGAGACTTTGTGCTTATATCGGTGTAAGTCTTTATACTTGTGTACAAGAGGAGATTTTATGTTTGCGAAATCAAGACTTTCTGGTCTAAGCAATCCTCATTTGCAATATCTTCAATGGACCATGTTGCTATCCACGAACCTCAAACTCAATCATGTCGTTTTTCCAAGTGCATATAAAAGTTTCTCGAAAGCAGAAATTTTTGCTTATATGGAATTGAAAGACGATTCTAATGAGCCAAGAATGACTCAATTTAGATTTAAAATGAAGAAGTTATTGACGAAATAAGATTTTCATGAAGTGTGCATGTTATTTTCCAGTGACTGGATCAAGACTGGCGGTCGCTGACTGGACCTAAGTTGCTGACATGGCAGAGAAAGCTCTTATGTGGCCGTCGCTTACTGAATAGTTACTGCTGACGTGGCATCTGAACGACGCTGACATGTTTGTTAATGATTGGATACTTCCACTGACGTGGCAACTGGTCAGACCAGAATAGTCTAGACCGAGTTGGACCAACTGCTTGAAAGGTTCGGCCGAACCGAACCAGAGAGTCTGAACCTGATTGGGTCTGACCGAATCTGTCCTGGTGAACCGGATGCATGACTCGGTGTGAACCTGGATTGGCTCGGATCTGAACGGCTCAAACAAATCAGCTCGTCTTGGATCTGTCTTTCGGTCACGCCTTTTGCAACAGTTATATATGTTACTGTTTTTCTGAATTTTGCAACACTCTTTGCTTCTGTTTTCGCCACGGTTTCTGCAATTTTTTGCTACGCTTTCTGCTCCTGTTTTTCGCAACGCTTTTTCGTTAGAACTTTTTTTTGTTGTTGATTTTTTATGGAATCTCAGCATGATTTCTTCCACACTTTTCTCAATGACAAAACACGATTAGATTACACGAATCCCTTTGTCGGCGCTAATGTTTGTACCCAAAATTACTTCTAGGCACTAAACACGATTGATTGATGATGTTGATGTAAATTATGGTCAGAAAGCGAATTAAAGATAAATAAAGGAGACAAGAATTTAACGTGGTTCGAAAAGTGATGCCTACATCCACTGATGGAATCCCATTGGGAGAGATTTTATTGATTATGATAATACAATGATTTTTCTTCGGGTTAGCTAGCCTAGAAATTGCATGTCCTCTTAGGGTTTTTAATACATGTATTTATATAGTTTATATATACCCTAATTAGGTAAACTTCATATGCAAGCAACTTGGGCAATAATACTTGTGGAATCTTCTTTCACGGGCTAGACGGGCTTGATTATCGGACTCTCAAACGGTACAAACAGTTTTATTTTCAATCAATTTGTTTGATTCTGCCAAAATTCTTGTATGATTGTTCGTAATGGGTTGTTTATAATCATGGATGCTTACCGTGACAAATTCGTTATGAGCTAATTGTAGAGATTAGGTACTGTTTCGATTTGCTATTTGAGTATGCAAATGTGTCTTTGTTAGTGCTGTTAGCAAGTTGTTTGATAAAATGATCAACACAGTAGTATTCTCTGGACTAAATTGATTCTTCAACTGCCATGACAAAGTGAGTCTGGCAATGAACTAGATCTGTTTGCTCAGTTGCTTGCTGGTTTTAGATTCCGTTTTTCTAGGGTAATTTTTCATTCTTAATGTGGGTTCAATTTAAGTGGCTTACTACACTAGAAAATGTGTTCATAAGCTTATTAGTGAGCATGGGTTTGAGTCAGGCTGATGGTTTTGTGCTTCACTTCCTTTGGTGTTGGTTGATGATTTTATTAGGCATTCTTCTATTGTTCCTGTTGTTTTTTTAGTAGTAAACTTATTGGTGCTACTACTATGAATATAGTTATGGATATTAATGGTAGTCTTGTTCCTTAACTTAAAGAAGCTGGTGCTCTGTGGCTCTATTCTAGAATTACAGCATATTTTGCATACTTTGTTTTTGTTTTTGCTTTTTAGTATATGATGATTGAGTTATGTTTTCAATTGCAACAAGCTAATCACTTGAGTTGTTAAATGGGATATGGGAACACTTTGAGAAACTGGATTCTACAACAACAAAGTGTAGGCACTGCTCAAAGATATATGCTATTGATTCCACACGAAATGGGACATATGATACGAGAGTTCATATACAAAAATGCGCATTCTTTCAAGAAATGAGAAAGAGGACTTGAAGGGAGCTTGATGTTCATTTTTTGTCGCAGTCTCGCATACTTATGGAATGGAATGAAAATGGAAATAGTGCGGAATTGTAGAAGTGTTGTTTGTTTTAAACTTTTGTTATTGTTGTTCACTTAAAAACATAAGTAGTTAAGAATCCAGAACAATTGTTGTTGGACTGTTGGTATTGTATATGTGTATCAAAGTTGCAGGTAAAAATTCGATATCGGTCTTACAGGTACATGTACTCATACGAGGGTAACAATTAGTAGGGGGTACATGTACCGGGTCCATAAGAAACCCGGACTGTACCTGCTTATGTGCAGCCTTAATAACTTATGAATCTTGTTAGAAAGGAAAAATTGAAAAGGTTTTAGTTTGTGAGAATTTTGTAACGAAATTGAATTAATCTAACCAAATATTTCTCAAAATGGAATTGTAGAGGTATTTTTTCTTTGTTTGGTTTAATTCTTCAAATTACAGAATGAATTCAGACTTTCAGAATCGACTTCATGAAAAATCATCATGCCCGACTGAAACCAAACATACCGACGACATTTAATCAGCAGGCTGGTAATAATACCAAATGACCATTTTTAGTAGTTATATTAAATGTCGTCATTCTTTTTTTTGTTACAACCATGCCGTCTAATCATTTTTTTTAACCGTCGTCACGTTCCAGAATGTAAAACATTTATTTTGTTGACATGGTTGTTATGTTCTATTTTCCGAACCATGATGATTAAAAGCAGAACTGGATACAAGATATTCTTTTTAGCAGCTTTTAGTCGTCATGATCAATAATCCAAAAAAACATTGATAACTAACCATCTTATGGACTAGGTTGTCATTTTTTTGGATGCTCTAGCCTTTGCATAGTGGACAAATATTTATGCGGGAGATTTCGAATTTGACTTAAGATTGAAGCATGCCAAGACTCAAAAGTAACCACGTTGTGTTTTGTGTAACAAAAATTCTATTTGAACCCCGAAAAAACAACTGAAAAACCACTCCTCACACAAGTGGCTCCCTGCTGTCCTCTGACAGGGTCCACCGAGATCCACCAAAAAGAATTGTGAGAATTTTTTCAAGTGTGGTTTTTGTGTGGTTTAGACACTCCATTTAGAACCACTGTTTCGGTAAACTTTGGACGTAGAAAAAGTACAACCACGTTGTGTTCTCTGTAAAACCCACACCAAAGACAGACACTAATGAAGGACACGTACATCTTGACTGTACCATACTATTGACTATATTATCCCTCAGACCAAGTAGCCAGTAGCAACGACACTCAAAGAGAATGGATAAGATAGAAAATTAAGCATGTTCCACCACCTCATCCAGCTTGGCATGACATTAGCAGGCATGCAGCAAGATTCAAATTTAAAAATCTTCAAGCGGTGAAACAAACAACTAATTTCCTCAATCGGAATTAGTTTAAGCATTAATTCAACGGAATGAGCCAAGTCAGTCTGGTTCTATAATAATGGTTTAATTCAATGAAACAAAGACGGGATCGGGATAATGAGTCATTGCGGACTCATTTTACAATTACGCCAAACTGACTTGGATAACACCTTGTGCCAACCTAATGCAGCTATTTGATACTTGATAGGCTGTAGTGTCCAATGTCCATTAAGAAAAAGAAAAAGAAGAAAATTATGGCATACTCAAAGGCCAACAACAAATTTCCAACAGAAAGAAAAAAAAATTGGTCAATAGACTGAACTGAAGTACATGAAATTAAAGGAGAAGAATCATCGTCCGTTGATTACTTCTCTAAAACAATGGATGGATGATCGAAAAAAAAAACATGTGTAATCTGTCAGTAGAGATTAAGGATACTGATTCGGCGTCATCGATATTTACACATTAAAATGCATCACAAGATTGTACACTCCTTTACTAGAGAGGAACTATTGCCATGGCAAAGGATCTAGATCGAGTGTGGATAGCACCAGCCTTTACTTTTCACTTTAGTTAGAAATTTTACTTTGTACCTGAGAATTAGATTCATTGTATCATGTGATTGCTGCCAAATTTCATATGCCTTCTTCCACACAATAGATAAAATCCCTCCAGGTTAATTTGTACGAAGGAATGATACTTGGAGATAAGATAGGATTTATTTGTGAGCTAAGGTTATGGGACAGAGACCTTCCCTCCAACTTGTGTGGAAGGATCGAGACTGAAGCATATTCCAATATGCTAGCTAGCAGCTACTTTCTAGAAGTAGCTATATGCTCATGTGGAAGTGCAAATGTGCGTCCATCTTTCTTCTGATTTTCTAGACGAAATAGACACTGCCAGTTGAAGATTCTGTTACTATGACCAAATTATTGCGTAGTTAAAGTTATATATTTACCATGTAGGGTGGGCAATGAGAATGGATAAATGGGCGAAATGTACACCAAAAATCGTAAATAATTACATATTTATCTTTATAAATTTTTTCATCCTTTTCTCTTTCCAATTTAAAAATAAATCATAAAAAATTCATAGTAAATCTTTGTGAAAGGGTTTTATATAATCTACAAAACAAAATCTATAGTCGATGGTAGATCCATTTTTTTCTCTCCGGAAAAAGGACAGTTCAGATGAAAATAGTTGCATCATGATTTAAACTAACATAAAAAAAATTATTCAAAAAATAGCTAGGATGAAACTAGACTTCGATAAAAAATCTCGTACAATCTTTGCCCTCTTGATTATCTTCATTTGACGTATCTTCCATTCAAAATGCTTAAACTCTCTTCCATTTTCTTCAACAAATTGGGTTTGAGCCATAG
Organism: Papaver somniferum; assembly: GCF_003573695.1. Lineage (NCBI taxonomy): Eukaryota > Viridiplantae > Streptophyta > Magnoliopsida > Ranunculales > Papaveraceae > Papaver > Papaver somniferum. Next base: position 37,446,634 of record NC_039362.1, on the reverse strand, counting down.
TTTTCTGAAAAACAGATAAACAACAAGTTGCTAATATGATTTTAATTAAACTATGATGGAATCGTTCAAAATGAGGATAAAGGTATTAAGATACTCACTAGTTCTTTGTTGGACAATCCAGGATTATCATGGTGAACCATCCACAAACTTCTTTATTACGTCTGACATCCTCGCATTGATGAATGAAAATCTTAGTTTAAGGCTCATGTCTGTTCTTAAATTTTCATTTCGCAACGCTACAAACCTTTGACACTCTTTCCCTTTAATATTAACTGGTCATATTTTTCGTTATAATATGTAGCCAATATCGAATAAGAGCAACATCTTCTTTGATAGTAAAGAGAAGGAGAGCCATTTGGTTGCAGTTAGATGTGATTGAGATGGACCATCTTTAAAGATGTTGAAACAAGCTTTGTAAAGAAAAGGTTTGTTGTTAGTTTCCTGCCATATATCTAGAGCTATTTGGATCACTTCATTTTCAGTTACACCTTTAAATTTTTATCGATCAGTGTCCCTTCGCGTGACTGCATGATTAATTGATTGAAAACGAGCAATAAATCCATGAGTTTCTCGGTTTCCGAAGTTCTCCATTTCTGAAATGAATATTGTGAAAATGTTCAGCCAAAAATACGTGTGCGACATGGCTTGATCAGGCATATAGTTTTATATAGTATGGAAAACATAGGCTTTACAAATAGCTAAATCCCCTTCTTGAATATCTTTAGGACCACGAACTCTGACAGATATTTTTTTGATATATATTTTTCTACTTTAAAGATTGGGAATGAAAAATTAAGATTGAAATGAAATTCTAAGAGTTTGTGGGTGTAGAATGTGTGATATTGGAATTGAAATTAATTGAATTTATAGGGATCGAAATGCGAGTCGTTCGATGGGACTAGCCGTTGCCGACTCATACTAGGCCGCTCGTCTCACACTGAGCCGAGACTCTTTCTATTTGTAACGGCTAAATTTATAATGGCTTTACTATAATGGCTTTATTATAACAGTTATATTTTTTCTCATATAAATCATACATTTCAACCAATATTTTTAAAACACAACCACAAACATTGCCAACCAACACCAAGTATTCTAAAAGCAAGGGAAAAAAATTATGTGCAGAAGCGAAAAAGGTTTGTTTATTATGTTTCATGGATGCCCATAGTCTAATGCAATGACCTTGGATGTATACTGAGTGTCCACAAGTAGGTTTTCATCTAACAAAATGGTCATCGGATCACAACCGGAAAAAGTCAGGTATTTGCAATGTCAAGATCCTACTGTCCTGAAGAACTAAAAATGCTAGATGATGTTATGAAGGAGCAAGTAAATGAAAAAGTAGCAGCATTGTGCAAAAACTTGAAACTTAAATCTAAGTTGAAGAAGTCACAACATAACCACTACAGAGAAGTATAATTTATAACACAATTGATTAGTGAATGCTCAGTCTTTGGTTGCAAATATTTTATGCATTTGCACACTTCAATAGTAGAAGACACATATAGAAAACACTTATGGAAATGTCCATCGTGTTTTAAGTTGGAATAAACTGATTAAGAGCATGTATGAACTGATATTATTATGTTGTCCAATATTTTATTAATGAAAACATCTTTATATTTGCACCATCATCGTATTATGATAACTAATTTGAATATTTCTTACTTTAAATCAAAGTACATCAGAGTAAATAAAATTACAATAGATTTGGCTACTACTAAATCATGAAAATAAGGTAATATAACATCCTCATTCATGGAGCGGCTGATGGAGCATCTAGAAAGAAGAAAGGGTTGAACATTTGAAGATCTCTAAGAATGTTGAAACATTGTAAAAACTGAAAATGTCTGCCGTTAGTTTGCGAGAATATCGCTGCAGTTTTTGGATCACTTTAGCTCTAGTTTCACCGTTAAATCTATTTCAGTTTGTTTGCATTAACAGACCATAAATTGGCCGACAACATGAGTAATTTTTTGAAAAGGATTCGGCAATCCATGAGCCAGAAACCAGAAACCATAATCCCTTTTGTCTAGGATCAAGTCCCGGGTAGGGCTAGAGACTATATCGTGAAGAATCGTCTCATAAAAATGTGGCAAAAGTTTTTACGCCGGCTTGCCTGCTTAAACACAATCCACCATAAGGCAGGACAGTCCTTGGCACAATCAGTGCCATTTTTGGCACAAAGGGTGGAGTAGTCACTAGTTCAGTGGAATTACGCATTCGTAACCATCAAAGTAGCATATCTGCTCACACCATGTCCCTGCCACAGGGATATGAGGGCATTCTCTCCTTCACGATCCTGCCAGCTACAGAGCTACAAGGAGAGTCCCCCCTTTCACAAATCTGCCATGGTGATTTACAAATTCACGGGTCGTATAATCCAAATTAGAAAAAGAAAAGTCGCGAGTTAGAGGGTCAATTCACGTACCTCGTGCACATACCTCATTTCCAAGAGTCGCTTTCTCTCTACCATACACTTCAGTCGGGGCCAGCTTTTTCTGTAAGTTCCGTACGCTGTGGTCCTCTTTGACCAGCAGCTTGATTCTACCTGGTCCTACAAAAGAGACAGTTAAAAATAGGAGAAGTCAATTTACGTACCTCATGTACATGTCTCGGTCACATGGATCGCTGCTCTCCACGCATTCCTGTCTAGTGCCAACTCTTTATGTAGGTTCTTCCGGTTCAGGTACAGTTTAATCAATTCTCCCACATCAATTTCGGTCGTCCTCTACGTTTCATCCTTCCTTTCGGGCACAAGATGCGTCCTAGGCGCACCGGAGCATTGGGTGGTCTTCGCTGGAGATGCCCGGAACATCAGAGCCTCGTATGTCCACATGCCCACCTCAGCATCCGCATCTCAGTTGCATGCAGTGCTCTTATGTGTGGGTTTTTAGCCGTCTAGCATTCCGATCCATACAACATCGCTGGTCGTATCACCGTTTTATAGAACTTCCCTTTCAATTTAGCTGGGACCTTACGATCGCAAAGGACTCCTGACGCCATTCTCCATTTCACCCGTCCTGCTTGGGTTTTATGTCGAATGTCCTCACCGACATCACCATCATTTTGGACCATAGATCCTAAATAACGGAAAGATTCCTTCCTTGGTACTATCTGCTCGCCAAGCAGGACGTCCCCATCATCGACAATCCATGAGCATCACGGTTAAACAGGTTCCCCATTTGTGCAGCGAACATTACAAAAATATTTTGCCAAAAAAATCGTTTCCAAAAATTCGTAATATTGTGGATACTATTTCTTGTTTTAGAAACATAAGCTGTGCAAATTGTTAAATCGCCTTCTTCGATATACTTAGGACCACAAACTCTTGGAAGCAAGAATTTTTTTTGGAAATTTTTTTCGACAAAATTTTGAGATTGAAAGATTAGTTGTGGGTGTAGAAGGTGTGATTTTGGAGTTGAAAACGGTTCAATTTATAGAGACTGGATTGAGAGTTTTGGATGGGTGTAGCCGTTGCCGGCTCAACCAAAGCCGACCGTCTCAGTGTAAGATGAGGCTCGCTGATACGAATGTCGGCCCAGATGAGGTCGATCGTCCCAAGATGATGCGTTCGTCTCAGGTTGAGACGCTAGGTTTAGCCTAAAAGCCGAATCACTATATATATAGAATAAGGTTTATCTGAGAGTTTGTCCATCCATTTTAAGCTTTTGCCGAATCATTATACCTATAGAATAGGCAAATATGTCGTTTGGCATGCCCATTGGAGTTGCTCTAGTACACCCATTTTACATGTTTATATCATCAACTTCCACCTTGTCTTCATTTCTAGCTATGTTCATTTGCAGATGATCTAACAACTGATGTTCCTTGGAAAATACTTTCTATAAATTGATACCAATAAAGATCAAACCTTTTGCAACAATGTTCATGCATTACATTTGCATTGGTCTTTCTTATAAAAGCCGAATGAGTCATTACACACAACATGGTCCAAAATTGCGGATGGATTTTAGATAAACACACCAGCGCACTGATTCGTGTTATGACATCAAGTCATAGCCGAGATCTCGGAAGAAAATTAGAAGCACTTTTCTTGGGTCATACACATTTCCACAACAACTAAAAAGACCCAAAAATCAAAAGATCACATGACAAAGATGAGCAACTGGTGGAGATATTCTTGGGCATATTCTCTACTTATTTCTGGTAAATTAAGAAAGAAATAAAAAGACCAATTTTCAGCAACAAAAAAAAATACAAACAAAAGAAAAAATCATTTTATTTTATCACTTCATCATTTGAAATTTAGACGGAGTCCAAGCGGAAGTTCTCTCAAACTAACGGGAATAGACGGCGGATTCCAGCATTGTCCGTCAATTCCCTTTAGCATTCATGGAATATTCCGTCACATTAATGACGTCAAATTCACCGTCTTCATCTTCTTCTTCGTCTGCCTCTTCTATTACCCGTTATTTCTCAGAAAGGGAACAAGAAAGAATATTCAATAGAATAATCCAATGTTTTTGATACTCAAAAACGAATCTTCTTCTTTATCTTCTCCTTCTTCCTTAAATACCCTCATCCCTTTTAACCCCCTTTCCTCATCAACAATCTCCACAATCCCATCTATATCCTCCTAATTTCTTCATCTTCTTCTATCTTATTACATTACTCTGTTTCTGTTTGATCATCAACAATGGCTGCTATTAAAGCTGTTCATGTTTCTGATGTACCACATCTTGATCAGGTTACTGAAAATGTATCTATCTATACGAACCGATTCAATAAAGGAATCGATTGTGTTAAAGCTACACTTACGCCACCGAAGTTTTGTGTGATTGGGCATAGAGGAAGTGGTATGAATATGTTATACTCATCCGATAACAGAATGAAAGCTATCAAAGAGAATTCAATCATATCTTTCAATAACGCCGCTAAATTCCCCGTCGATTTTGTTGAATTCGACGTTCAGGTGAGATAATTTCCGGTATCTAAATTTTTGTTGCTGTTTTATTTTTTGACGTCTAATTTTTAGAAAAAAAACGTACGGTATTTTGTTCGGATTTTGTCGGAAAATGGTTTCGCCGCCGCGTAGACTGACTTTATTGTTTCGGATTAACGGTTTTCACCGCCGCGTATAACAGACTTTCAGTCTTTCAGGAGAAACTGTTAAGAGAAAAAGTTCATTTCTTGTCTGGGTTGAAGTTGAACTAGTGAGAAACTTGGGCTGAAATATCACTTTACGCCTTTGTGGTGCTATGGATCAGTGATTCTTTGATGCATTTGTTTCTAGGATTAGTACTAAATTTCAGAGTTTGCTAAGTAGATCACGAACATCACTTGGATCATGTTTGTTAACACAAAATTTAAATTTTGCAGGTGACAAAAGATGATATACCGATCATTTTCCATGACGATCTAATCTTCAACGAAGAAAATGTAAGAAATTCGTCGTTATTCGTATTTCATTGTGTCTGGAATTTTAACTATATTTTTGTTTCGACATTAATTTTGATGGGGTAATAATACTACAGGGTACAATTTCTGAGAAAAGAGTTACTGAAATTACTTTAGCTGAGTTTCTCAGCTATGGACCTCAAAGAGAGCTTGGAAATGTAAGTGTATATTTTCTACTCTTACATTATTTATTTATTTTTTAAAAAATTTTCTTGGATTAATTAAAATGAATCTGTTACCAAGTGCTGATCTTTGGCTTTTCGATTTTAGGCTGGTAAATCTCTGATTAGAAAGACTAAAGATGGTAGAATTTTCAATTGGAAAGTTGAAAATGATGACTCTCTCTGCACATTGCAAGAGGCATTTCAGAAGGTTAATTCATCTTTGGGATTCAATATCGAGTTGAAGTTCGATGACTATGTTATCTACAAGGAGGAAGAGCTAGTTCATGCTCTTCAAGCAGTCTTAAAAGTGGTGTTTGAGTATGCCAAAGATAGACCTATTATCTTCTCAACGTTCCAACCAGATGCTGCACGGCTAATCAGGAGTTTACAGAATACGCATCCTGTTTATTTCTTAACAAACGGCGGAAATGAAATTTACTCAGATGTAAGAAGGAACAACTTGGATGAAGCCATAAAAATGTGCCTAGAAAATGGCTTGCAAGGGATTGTATCAGAAGTTAAAGGCATCTTTAGAAATCAAGAAGCCGTGTCTAGGATTAAAGACTCTCATCTTTCGCTATTATCCTACGGCCAATTAAAGTAAGACTCGTCTTCCTACGCTTCGATAACATTACCGATTATTGAATCTTCCTATTTATATATGCTGCTTAGGAGTAGACATATCATATGTTCATTCGCTTTTTTGTAATCTATTTTGCGTCTTAAGACCGGACTTGTTTAGCTTGTGGTAGTAGTGGTACTGATGATTGTTTTCTGTGTGTGCTTTACAGTAATGTGGCAGAAGCAGTTTACATGCAATATCTTATGGGTGTTGAAGGGGTAATTGTGGATTTTGTTGGGGAGATAACAGAAGCAGTCTCTGATTTGATACACCCTGTGAAGAAGGAAGAGGAAAAGAGTGAGGAAGCAGCATCAGTAGGAGAAGGATTAGGGAAAATACAAGTAACGAATAGAAGACCCAACTTCACACAATTGGAGCTAACATTTTTACAGAAGCTCATTTCCCAATTGATACAACATTGAGCCAGGGGTAGAAACAAACAAACATGCATTTGAGGCCCTTTATACTAACACGGCAAACCCATTATAGTTTGGGACTTCTTCTTTTCTACCTTTTCTTTTCCCTGTTTTTTCTACTACTTTTGAGTGTGGAGAAGTATTGCATTGTATGTATATTAAACCTACTGATTTATGTTCACCAGTGAAATCTATCAGTGAAACATTTACTCAAGTTCTCAAGAAATGAACGAGTGGAGTTTCTTTTTCTCTTTTGTTGTTTGAATAGTTTTCTTTGTAAAAATTCAACATCCTTATCAATGTTTAAAACCTGTGTAACTTTCCTGCTGGGGTTGTAATCTCCTTGCAAATTCACAGTGAAGTAGAAGATACGTCGTAGACCATTGCCTTTGGCGCAGTATAAGCAATCATTAATAACTATCGTTTTTTCCTATTGTTGTAGGTCTGGAGTTGGGAGTTTTTACGATAACCTAAACAAAGGAGAAAAAAAACGCCAATTCCTCTTAGGAAACCCAAGACTCAAAAGGAGAAATGTTCACCTTTTGTGACGTGAACAAAACCACCTAAACAAAGGAGAAAAAAAGTCCAACTTCAGCCATACAATTTTGTATACGGAACAAAATCCCAACAATCACCACCTTTTGTGACGTGAACAAAACCATCATCTTCACTCCAACAAAGCATGAATGATTTCCACCTTATACAAGGCCGTCCTCGCGGACATCATCACTAGCACGAATCAAAATTGTCTCGTACTTTGAGCTTGAACCACCGCCTAAGACAAATACCTTTTTTGCACTTGCACCATCGGAATTGATGTCTGTCGATCTTCTAGCATCACCACAAAAAACTTCTTCATATAATATATACAAGTTTCTTCATGACTTATATCAAACTACTTCGTCGCTATAATCACTCATCATTCCACCTTTTGTAGAATATTTCTTCTTCGACACATGTCTAACACTTGACATTGTTTAAACTGAGTCATTAAAAAATTCCAGACGGACTTCACCAACTCCAAGAACCAACAATCTTGAGTCATCCTCCATGTAGACAAAACATGCTACAATCTTCATATGTTGTGTATGAATGATTGTCACTTAGCACCACCATGATTAAAACATTCTCCTGAAAATATTTTGCAGACGCCAGTTGAACCCACGTACGATCTTCTCTTGCAAAGAAAACACCTTAAACACGAATCATAGTCACATCAAGCAAAGTTGTCGAGTCTTTCTTGATGTCATCCCATTCTTTGTTCGGTCTTGATTTACTCATCATCTTCATGATATATATCATTATGCTACGAACCAAGACTCTCTTCAATTTGAAACCTCTTGTTCAAATTACCGAATCATTGCCATCTTTATCCACGTTCACCGCACCACTTGTCGGGAAACCGAGGTTACGTTAATCTCGAACCGGAAAATTTTCATAGAAGTAAATTCCACGAAACATCCTACTTAGATAACTTAGCATGATCGGATAATACTATCACGAATATATAATCAATACGATAATAGACAATCACACACGACACAAAGATTACGTGGTTCACCTACCCTTTGTAGGCTACCTCCACGGCCAAAACCACCCCGAGAATCTTCATTATCATAACAAGTTATAACATCGACATACTTCATATAATCAACTAGTTATGTAACCCACTAGCGCTAAACGTTAGAAACAACAAGACATATTACGAAAATTTTACCTCTTCCTTCGTTCTTCTTCTTCCATAAACCTCCACCGCCATGGTTGCTTCGACTTTAGACAAGAACATGAAGAACATCATGAATTCTAGCTTCTCCCATACGAACCCTAGAAACCCTAGATTTCTCCCATACCCGTTCTCACTACAAGTCTCTCTTCTCACATAGATTTTACCCCATCACCAACCAGCGTAGGACACAACGGTTGTGACTCGAACACTCTCATAAAGAGAGGATTCTCCAAGAGAATTAACCAAGAGAATGGATTTCTACTCACAATATAAGCCCTCTTATATAGTAGACAAATCCTTGGTCCCCAAGTCTTAGAACTCCTAAAAATAGACTCACACCTTAATTAGGAAACCCTAAACTTGGAAAATACTCCTTCAAACCGTCATCCAAGTTTCCTAATCCAAGTAAACCTTGTAGACACTTTAATCCCGAAACTACCCTTTAGCCACGGTTTTGACAGCACTAGATCACTGTTTCTGCTTCAAAAACTGTCATCTAAAGTCCAATTTCAGCCATATAGTTTTGTATACGGAACAAAACCCCAACATAACCTAATGGTATGTCTTTATTAATTTATAGGCTTAAAATAATGTGATTACTTGGAAACCAAGTTCTATTATAATTAGAAAACCAAGTTCTACTTCAAGTAGGAAACCTAAACTAAGAATAAGAAACCTTGTTTAATAATGTATGATCATAAACTTAATGGTAAAGTCATTGTCAAAATTGGTAAGGAACTTTATGCCAACTTTCAACAATCTCCACCTTGGAAAGATTTCTAAGTCAATTTCATGATTCTTGATTTCCCCGCCTTGGCATGAAATTTCAACATTCATCTTTCACACCTCAGTTAATGTTTGAATACCTTCAAGGGGTTCAGTGTGCTTCAACTTATATTTCACAAATTCGAATCCCGTAGCATGGCTATAATCATGTCTGAAGGACATCATCATACTAATGCACCTAAAGGTGCTGCAAAAACAAAAGACATCGATTTGTTTGAAAATGACCATTCCTAAACTTCACCAAATTTTCTACAACTCTGATGATTTCTCGGCAATTTTTATTTTCCATGAATTCAACTTCAAGGATTTTCACATGCATTCTCCAAACTTGCGAGATTCGATCCATGCATATTTGTTTCAGTTTGTATGATATAATTTTTGACTTTGACTAGCCATTACAATTGTCAAATTTGAGTTTTTTTCGCAAAATCACAAACTGCATAATTCTACAATTTTCAACTTCATGCCTTAATTGTATGAGTTATCCTTCAACTTTATCAAATTGTGCACTATCTAATACCTCGATTTCTATATTCAATAATGTATTTCCATTCTATTTTCAGTCCTTTCATCACTACGTTTGCATCGGAAAACACCTTTGAAACTCCACCGCTTCAAATACTTCACCGGAGTCAAATGGATCTAACTGATATAATATTCTCTTTCAAACTTCGCACTGGAAAAATGATGCGTGTCGCAGCGCGTCAAAAATAATAATACAACTTTCTCACTATTTAAGATATGTAATAAAACAAGGACAAGAAAGAATAGTTCCCACATAGAAGTCTAGGGTTGTTATTCGGTTTCGATTTCCTATATAAATAATGGGGAGGATTTTCTGATTTTATGGAACTAAAACTAATCTAAAAGCTAACAAGAAAATAAAATACACAAAACAATAAAGTGAGAATATTGGATAAAGGTTTTATCTTCAGTTGTAAATAAGTATTTGAATGAGTGACTAAAATTAAAATTTAATCTCTAATTATCAAAAGCCCTAGAATACCTTGTCGAAAGAATATCCCGCAAATTTCCTGATTTCATCACGCTTACATGTAAAATGATGCAAGTATGAATTCTACCAAAAGAATAACCTAACATAGAAAACGCACTAATCAAGTTCAACTCCTATGGAGCATTAAAACTCATGAAATTAGGCTAGTCAATGTAATTGAAATACATTTCTCAAACAATTTAACAAAGGTCACATTCTATATATGATTACAAGAAAGTATCACTACAATCTGTAATCACATCATGCACTTGTATTTAAGGATTATCACTTTTACGTATGAAAAACCCTATATTAGCTATAGATATGGATGTGAGTTCAATCAATTCTAGACTTAATAAATAAACATTTAAATCATATTGCAATACACCAGTCGTGTAATTGTTATAAATGGTAGAAAATGAACGATAATTATGAGAGAAAACAAATTCATCAATCAAATAATATGCTTGCAAAATACGACTACATCTTTAACCAATAATAAAATTATCTACTTGTGTTAATGGAATTCATAGAGAAAAGAGGTCTTGGATCTCGGCTCTTATATAGACTCTCTTTTGTTTCACCAATTTCTAAATACCGGCCGTACTCACATCCCAATCTGTGTCTAGCCCATACTCATATCCATAACAGGCCTAAAAAACAGAACTCATAAGCCCATTACTTGCTTTGCTTGTCAATCTTGTAGAACTGACAAGATTAACCATCTCTCTAACACCATGACTTCTAGCAACACCAATCCCATGCAGATTATTCAATACACCATTCACTTATAATTTCGTCCCTTGTATCCTTCCAACAATCATTGGAAGCAACTCATCGCATCCTTCTCTAACCATTTGCAATCCAGAAACATACCCGTATCCACTTATTCTTTTCAAGCAATCACAATCTAGTACCCTTCCATTTCAACATTTCACCTCAGTCTTTAGCAGCACAACACCTCAACTGATCCAACTCATCTTCAGTTCAATTCACAACCTTGTCATGTTGCATCTCATAACACATAATCTTGTCTCATCTGCACACTTCCTGGCAGCAAGCGCAAACACTACACTAGCACAACACTTCTCTTCATTTTAATTCATAATAACAGTTACAAAACATCATCAGTTTTCAGCTTTTCCATGTTTTCACCTTTCTTAACCCATCAGAGAGCTACCACCTTGTTCTTGCTGCAGCTTCAAATCTAACAGAATCAACTCATAAGCTTCTTCTCTAACTTCAGAGCTCTATCGAAAACCTCATCTGCAACCCATCAGGTTCACTGATCCTAGTCTTACAACATTACTCATCCAATTACCCAAACATCCTGTGTGCATAACTGATATAGCTTGTTGTGTTGTTCTAACCCATCATCTCTGCTTCCCTGCATTCCATCATACAACCACCATCTTCTTACTTCAAAATAATCCACCAAGTCCATTTATGGTCATTCTTGAACTCCTCTGAATTTCCAAGCATCAACAGAAACATCACCATATTTGTTGTGCCTGCAATCTCGCACTCACACAGTCCCAGTGTACACATCCATGGAAGCAGTACAACAACAATATTTCTTCTCATCATAATCCTAACTCTAAATCACAAAATTCGATCTAATTACCACTGCCAATTCGAAATCTAACCTAAACCTGTCATGTCATTATCAACCTTGTTACCCATCGAAAACAACCATCACTCGTGGTTTGTCGGTAACGGTTAGAGGTGCAGTGGCCTCTGCGCGAATAGGAGAAGGCAATGAAGAAGAAAATGGTTCCACTCGTCCTGACCTAGCTTTTAGGGTAAAAAGAGAAATGGATTCAGATACTTAACTACAATCTGCGCCCCAACTACTTTATTGGTAGCCCAGAGTATGAAGCATGGTGCCCTTATAAGACAGAACTCTCACTAATGTAAAATACGGGCGTATATAACAGTTTGTAGCTGCCCCAGTAATTCTTCGTTCTCGACGCAATAACTTGGAATTCGTCGATATCCTCCACCAAGTAATGCTTTAAGCTAATATTCTCTCCTTTCGCTTCAAATGACTCCAAAACACCTATGAAACCCAAAACAAACGTAAAATACATAATTTCAAGAAAAATATTAATAAAGAAAGCATAATTAATAATTAAGGTTTTTGGACACATATCAACAACTTCAAACATCTCGAGTTTTTCGGTATACATCGAACAACTTCATACATCAAGAGTGTACTTACATACTCAGTGGCGGACCCAGAAAATTCTTTGGGTGGGGTCAAAGACGTCAGGTTAGATGACAGTGGGGTCAAAGACTAAGATTTCCATCAAATTAGTACACAGATGTTGGAATTGAGTGGGGTCTGCTGACTCTACTTGAACCCACTGTGCGTCCGCCTCTGTACATACTTCAAACGAGTGCTTAATATCTTCAACTTCAAACTCTAACTCCTAAAAGTTAGAGAACTATTCCCTACAAGATGCATATTATAAAAAATTATAAAATAATTAAGAACTTCCACATATTTTTTATCATCACTAGATCTACATTTTTTCAACGTTCACGTCTGAACTTGATTTTTTTTTTCTTCCAATGCCCTTTCATATGACAAAAGGAAAATTAATTCAATTAACGCACCACGTTTTTCAAATAGTTTGTGATTTCTTTGCTTAACTTCACCTGCAACATTGTATATTTCAATTGTGAGGTGCCACATGATTCTTTGTTCTTTGCAAACTAGTTTTCTCCTAAAAAATCAGAACGTATCTACATGGCCAACCTTTTTTTTTACCATATGGTCTTGCACTTTTTCAACTTGATGACTTCAAAGGTATTCTACTTAATTCTCTGCTAAATATCATCAAAACAAAAAAGGTAAAAAATCACTTAGATCCTCCTTCAAAATCACTAAAAAGAGGAACCAACAAACACCTAAATGGATGATTTAAATGCTCAATATTTGCGGTATTCAAAGGCATCAAACAACAGTGTTCTCTAATGAAATAGATCGCAGAAATTCAATGTTCACATATATAATTTCAAGTAGGTTTTAAACTCAACACAAACAAATAAATCCTTTCTTTGGTCATATGCTCAAGGTGCATTTGCCAAACAATTGTGTCATCTTCAACCGTTTCTTTTCAAAATGGAACAATGAACTACAACTCCACACACAAAATATCTCCATATAAAAATCCAAATTTACCAGATATTTTCAATCGATCATCAAAGTGCAATATACTTGTCGCCACCTACTTCAAGTACTTCTATGTGAAATCAAACTCTTTAACCCGAGTATATCAACCATTCACTAGTGTTCATTACACCAACATGACACTCATACAATCAATAATTCTCAACAATACACTCATACAGTCAATCCTCGCTACACCATGCAACTGAGGCAAACTTGAGACAAACTTCTTCTTTAATTCCTTCTACTAAATCAAGGAAAACATGATCACGCTAATGACAAACCGGTAACATTCACAATCGTTCCTCTTGGTACTTTGAAAAGTTATAAGGCTTTTGATGGATGCACATTCGTATTTTTACCACTGTCGATGTACAAACCTTCAAACCTATAATTCAAACACAAAAACTCTTATTTTCTTGCAAGTTGGCTTGCAAGTTGCAAATCAAACACATTTAAACAAAAACTAACATGTACACCCAAACAGTCCATAGGAGTACAAGCAAGGTAATGACCAAATAACCAAACACCTTTGTAAAAATATTTATAAACGTCATAAAACTACTTACCCCAAGCTACGCGGTATGCATATAGTTTATGCTTCAAGAATACTAATTGTTAGAGCACCGATCGGTCGAACTCGCAAGCGTTGCTATCTCAAGCTTGTTTTTCAAGTTTAGTTGATCAAAACTATATACTTGATTTCTAATCTACTTATAGTTATGTCTCGGATTAGGATAGAATGTGTTCACCAATTGAAGACAAAAATCTACTGAGGAGCTTGGAGGAACTTCATAAACAAAAGGTATGTGGAGACTAAACTTACCTATCACTCAGAAGTATATTCTATTCTATATTCTAATGAGACTAAGTCGTATAGCTATATAGACTTTTACATTATACACATTTGATATTTCGAGCTGAGTTTTACTCGCTTATTTATTTCTCGAAATATATGTTGGAAGATTTTTGCTTTAGCTATGTTCATCATATACTTGAGAAGTTTAGTTGGAAACAATCTATTTGTTGGAAACTAAATATTATGTCAAAAGATGATCATGTGAAAATTATCATGAACATCTTATATGATTTGTGTGAGACAGTCATTTGATATTAGCTTGGGATGTTTCTTATGGATCATTCGATCACTTGAAAATTACTTTGAACCTAATGGTTTGTGTGAGACGACCATTATGTTTCAATGATTTAAATGAGAGTTTAGAACGATTACCCATGTCTGGATACAACACGGTATGCATACCTAGTATACGAACTGTATTGTGATGATTCAGGTCCGAAACTCTTGTTTGCGTACCTAGTATGCGAACGGATTTACTTGAGAAGGTCCGGAACTCTTGTTTGCGTACCTAGTATGAGAACGGGTTTACCTGAGTTGGGTCCGGAACATTTGTTCGCGAACTGGGTTTGCGAACAGCTTGACTAGGCCAAGGACCAGAGCTGCTGTTCGCGTACCTGGTTGGCGAACACACTGGTGACGTTCTAGAATCGGTTATGTATGATTCTCATACTCATGAACTAAAACATGTATGATCTAAGGAGCGCAATTTTGCAAACCCTGGCGTAATGTTCATGAATTGATTCTTGTACGAATCAAACCGATTTCGATTCAATTTGTTCATATATATTTCTATGACATAGTGAACAATGAACAACTCTATTTCAAACACAATTAGATTCATTTTATTTATTTCTTTCATGATTGATTGATCTTCATATTTGATCTAGAAGTGTTAGATGAATATAGTTAAGACAAAATTGTTCATATGGCTAACTTCGGTTAACTGTTATTGAGACAACTCAATATACACGTTTAGGTACATTAACCCATATCTAAATGAAAGTACATTTCATTTGTGTGTAACAAGCTAAGACCATCTAACGGTGGAGATTGACTTCTTTATTTTTAAGCAGACTTAGCTTGAATCTTAAATCAAGTTCTAATGGTGAATATTGAATGCTTTGTTACTAAGCTATCTTAGCTTTGGTTGAAAGCAACCCTGATTTGAAAGACTATATAAGGGAGAACTCTAGCAACCGGAAAACCTAATCCCCACACTTCTGTGTGTTCCTAGCTGTATACTAGAGTCGATTATCCTTTAACTTAGGTTTTTCCAAAACCATTATAGCTTAACGACTTGAAGACTTCATTGGGATTCGTGAAGCCAGATCCACTATTTTCTCTGTAGTTATGTATTCTGATCTTACTTGTTCTATCTTATTGAGTTTTATCTTCTCTAAGATTTACTCGAGATTTATCTCCGATTGGTAAGATATAAAAAGTAATCACAACAGTTCTTCAACTTAGACTCTTGTAATTCTGCAATAACTTTTCTTGTTAATCAGTTGGGTTATTGTGAGGTGACTAAATATTTCTAGGCTGCTCTTCGGGAGTATAAGACCAGATTATTAGTTGGTTCATATTCACATTGATTTATCAAAAGACGGAATAAAATCCGAATAAAGAGTAGACATATCAGTCGGAGACAGATTTGTTAATAAGTCTTCGACTTTGTGTCATAACAACTCTTAGTTGTGGGTGAGATCAGTTAAGGGAATCAAGTGCGCAGAATCCGACGTGGTTCTATAGGTGTAAGGAGCGCGACTATACCTTAATCTGTGTGAGACTTGGTTAGGGCTCAACTACATTCCATTCTAAAGTTAACTTGTGGTAGGCTAGAGCCTGTAGTGGTTTAATACAATATGGTGTTCAAATCGGGACTAGGTCCCGGGGTTTTTCTGCATTTGTGGTTTCCTCGTTAACAAAATTTCTGGTGCCAGTGTTATTTTTTTTCCGCATCATATTTTTATATAATTGAAATATCACAGGTTGTGCGCAGTTCAATCAGTTGATAAATACGACCTTGTTTGTTGGATAAAACTTGATTTACATTTGGGCATTGGTCTTTGGTACCGTCCAAGTTATTTCTCATATCAATCAGGCTCACAAATTTCTATCTGTTTGATTTGCCGATTGTATTGAGAAAGAGATATAAAATCTTTGATATAATTCTTGATTGAGTCTCATTTTTAAGTTGGTGCTCTCAGAATTAAAGTGGAGTTTAGTCTATACATATTGCCGAAATAATTATTGGTTTTGGTTGTTATACCCCCGCTTTTTCAATTGGTATCAGAGCAGGAAAACACGTTAAGACCTCATAAGTCTGTGTTTGTAGCAATCTGACTCTATGGACAGAAGTGTTATCTCTATAAACGTACCGCCAGTATTCGATGGATGGAATTACTTATGGTGGAAAATTGTTACGCGTGCCTTTCTTCAAGCGCGTGATTTTCAATCATGAGTTTGTGTTGTTAATATCTATGTTCCTCCATTAGTTACAGTAGACGGTGTAACTGTTGCAAAGGATATTAGTGAATATGATCATGTCGAGATTCTCGCTACAAAACAAAATTCTGATGGATTAAATGCTATCATCCATGCCATTACCCTAGATCTTCAGCACCATGTGACTACGTGCACTCGGTATAAAGATGCTTGAGATATCTTAGAAACCGTATTTGAAAGGAATACCTCTGAGAAAGAAGCTAGGCTTCAAAACCTAAATTCTGATTGGAAAACCTTCGTATAGCCGATGAAGAGTCATTTGATGAGTTTAATCACAAAGTGTCTGGAATTGTTAATGCATCTTTTGCATTGGGTAAAACTATTCCTGAAAAGGACATTGTGATGAAAATTGTCAGATCGCTACCAGCTAGATACGATTCTAAGAAACATGCCATCGTTGAGGGAAATAACCTTGAAACACTTTCCAGAAATACACTTATTGGGAAGTCAAAGATATTTGATCATGAGCATTCATCCAAAGCTGGAAAAGATAGACTGAATCATCAGATGAAGATCTTGACAACTCAGTTTCGTTGATCACAAGACAATTTAGAGATCTTCTTTTGAAGAGAAGTAAACAATTCACCAGAGATAAACCTAGATCATCAGTTAAACCCCATGATCGTGCCCCTCCTAAAAACATGGATACTGTCGACACTGATGATGAGGATATGCCACAGTGCTTTAAGTGTAAGGATTTTGGTCATTTTGCCAATGAATATCCACATCGGAGAAAATACAATGGAAACAAAGGTCTTGCTTCAACGCTTGATAAAACATATGATCACTATGATTCGATTGAAGATGAAAAATCAAGTGTAGCATTCCTTGGCGAAAATATTAATTTTGATAATTGTAACAATATTCAGATCATCCTTGATATTTTTCCTGGAGAAATCTCATCGACCATATTGGAGGATGAAATGGATTTTTCTATGACTAATGAAAACTCTACCTCACATGTTTCAGGTACTTCACTTTGTTTAGCAGCATGTTCGGCTATGGGGCTTGAACCATCCTCCACTTTGACATGTTCTTATTGTACTATTAAGGGTTATGAACTCTCTAATTGTTTCAAGTACAAACATAAAGTAAGATATGTCAACAAACTGCAACGGAGAGCTAATCGATTAGCAAACAGCTCAAACTTGTTATAAAGTCAAATCCATCTGAGGTATGTCTTTGTAGTTCATCTCCTAAGAAGTTGATTTCTAAGGATAAAGTTAGATATCTACAGAAAATAACTAGGTCCAAACGACCTATGAAAAGGAATGTTGAAAATTCCATGCAGGAACCATGTGGTGGACAGATTGTTGTTCACCCCAACACAGTCTAATTGTATTGGAAGTGCATCTTGTCTCATGTGCCCGTATTTCGAAAAGAGACAAGAGTTGTGCACAGTTGGACTATAGGATCATAAACTACTCTAGGTTGTTTTTTTTTTAAATTTTGTTTTATGATTTTCTGGTTATTCTTTTCATATCAACAAATAATGATATTGAAAAGATTTCTCAGTATTTGAATATTAAAAAAAGGAGGGTCAAAATCGGCATTCCTACCCTTTTTAGGGATGTTTGTGTTGATCGTATATGAACCCTATTACTCTGTATATAGGTTCCGTAACCCTACATTATTTTCCTTCTTTGAAACTCTTTTCATCAAAAGGTTGCTTGTGGAGCTATTATTTTTGTGTTTTTTTTCACAAACCCCATATTTTAATTTTATGGAGACTCCAAGAATCATCTCTTCTGATGGAAAAGATGTTAATATGATTGTTAAGCCATCATTCATGAAGGAAAAAGAAAAATCTCATTCCTCTACAACTTTGACGAGAAAAAGGAAGAACGTGAAGAAACCAAGGGCTAACAATTCAAATCTTCAGAAGTTTTCTATTGTTCTTGAAGAGTTGAAAGAAACAAGGATAAAGATTCAACAAATAAAGGCTATTGCTCGAAGATCTCTTGAAATTCAGAAGGCCCTAGTTCGGGAACAGTCAAGAAGGTTTGTTGGAATTGACTCCTTTCTTCATGAACATTATGTCCCAATGTCTATTGACGACAAGGAGTTCGGGGATGATAAAGAATTTTTCAAGAATCTTAATGTCTAGGAAACTTCTTTTTTTGAGAATTTATTCTTATGTTTAAGAAGGATAACTAGGGTTTGGAATAACACTATTTGTAATTACACATAGCTATTTCAACGATTTTCATCTTGCAATGTTTTTAGATTTATTTATTTAAATTCTAAAGTTATTTGGAAGATGATATTTGCAGTATTTAATCTTTTTGATTTCATATATTGCAATTGTTCAAGGGATATATATGTGTTTACGTTCGTGAACTATGCTTACCTCATATATGCTCAAAAGTTAAGTCTATTGTGTTATTATGAAAATATTGATGAAAGATAAAATGAACTTTTGAAAATATTCCGCAGTATTGATCTTTCCCTAATCCACTTTTATGTAAAAGTACTGTATGGCTCCGTAAGTTTTCTTATGTTGAGCGTTTCCGATTAAATTAATCTATAAGGTCTTCTTGTGGTTAATTTATTCGAGTTTACTGGATACAAATTCATGTGATTTGTTAACGTCCAAATAAATCCTTTTTTTCTTGTAAAATTAAGGTCGCTCATGTTGTTCTCTTGGGAATGACATCAAATGGGGGAGAGTTCTTAATTGAACCTGTGCTTAATTGCCATATCTTTGTGGGGAGTGCGGCTGTGAAATATTTGAGGAGTTATCTTGTATCTTTATAAACTCCTTGATGAATACACTAAGTTTCGACTATGTGAAATCATCGAAACAAAGTTGATATGTTCTCTTTTAGTCATGAAGTATCCTTTTGAAAATTTCATTATGATCCCGTAGTTTTCGTACCTTTGCCAATTTTTATTGACAAAAAGGGGGAGAATTATTTTGTGGTTTGCACTGCATACATATGGTTTACGGATCATTGTATAAGGGGGAGTGGTTTTCATTGTAAGATGAAGTATTTGAAAAACGGGGGGGTCTAACAACCACACCCAATAATTCGTTTAGGCAATCTGTATGGACTAACTCCAATATATTTCCAAGAGAATCAACTAAAAAGTCAGACTCAATCAAGGAAAATACACCCACAAGTTATATCTCAATTTCTCAAATCAATCTGCAATCGAATAGATAGAAATCTGTGAGCCGGATTAATATGAGAAATAACTTGGATGGTACCAAAGACTAATATCCAAGCGTCAATCAATTTGTATCAACAACCAAAGGTTGGATTATCTAATTGATTGAACTACGCACCACCTGTGATATTTCAATTACATAAAAATATAATGCGGAAAAGAAATAACACAGACACCAGAAATTTTTTAACGAGGAAACCGAAAATGCATAAAACCCCAGGGACCTAGTCCAGATTTGAACACCATATCGTATTAAGCCGCTACACACTCTAGACTACTACCAATTAACTTCAGACTGGAATGTAGTTGAGCCCTAACCAATCT
This sequence comes from Papaver somniferum, assembly GCF_003573695.1. Taxonomy (NCBI): domain Eukaryota; kingdom Viridiplantae; phylum Streptophyta; class Magnoliopsida; order Ranunculales; family Papaveraceae; genus Papaver; species Papaver somniferum. The sequence goes on along the minus strand of NC_039362.1, from coordinate 37,426,471 downwards.
CACACTGATTAAGGTACAGTCGTGTTCCTTACGCCTTTTGAACCACGTCGGATTCTGCGCACTTGATTCCCTTAAACGATCTCACCCACAACGAAGAGTTGCTACGACCCAAAGTCGAAGACTTGATAAACAAATCTGTCTCACACAGAAAAGTCTGTTGAATAGATAAATCTGTCTCCCACAGAAATACCCACGAGTTTTTTTTCGTCTTTTGATAAATAAAGGTGAATAGAAACTAATTAATACACCGGTCTTATATTCCCGAAGAACAACCTAGTAATATCAATCACCTCACAATAATCTTAATCGTATGGAAGCGAAACAAGATATTGTTGAATCACAAACGATGAGACGAAGATGTTTGTGACTACTATTTATCTTACCTATCGGAGATTAAATCTTGAGAAAATTTTATAGAAGATAATACTCAATACTATAAAACAAAGTAAGATCAGAACACAAAACTATAGAGAAAATAGTTGGGTTTGGCTTCAGAATCCCAATGAAGTCTTCAAGTCGTTAACCTACAATGGTTTTAGGAAAAACCTAGGTTAAAGGAGAATCGACACTAGTCGCAACTAGTATCACACATGAGGGGTGGGGATTAGGTTTCCTAGTTGCTATAGTTCTCCCTTATATAGTCTTCAAATCAGGGTTTGCAATCAATGTTACCTTGGTAACAAAGCATTCAATATTCACCGTTAGATGAAAACCTGATTAAAGTCAAGCTAATATCTTCCAACCATTATATCGAACTTAGCTTGGTATACACAAATGAAATGTGACTTCATTTAGGTCTGAGTAACCGTACCCAAACGTGTGCACATGGTTGGCTCAACAATAGTTAACCGAAGTTTGCCATATGAACACTTCCATATCAACCTTGTTCATCTTAATCACAACTAGTTCAAATGACTCAAATGAAACTAGTTATGGAGTTGTTCAATTGTTTATATTCTCATAGAAGTATAGAAGACACAATTGAAGCAAAATCTATTTTGATTCACTCGAATCAATTCATAAACATCATAGCCAAGGTTTGCAAAAGATTGCATTCCTTATTATATAAATGTATTTGTTCATGAACAAACCGATTTTTAGAACTTAACCCACTCAAGTGTGCAAACAGGTAAGCATACTTAGAGTTCCGGACTTGGTATGGGTTCGCCAGTATGCGAACGGGTACGTATACTGTCGTACATGACCAACCTCAGTTGAGTTCCTGGATTTGAACTGTTAAGCCGGTACGCATACGGGTATGCATACTAAGTTCCTGGACTTCAACTACCAAATCAGTACGCATACTATGGTTCCCGCACTTTGAATAACTTGCAACAGTTAGCATACAAGTATGCATACTGTGTTATATCAAAACAATGGTTAATTGTACTAAACTCCATTTCAATATTTGAAACATTCTTAGAAGACGGAAATAGCTGTCTCACACAAAGTATTAGCTTCAAAGCAATTTTCAAGTGATCGATAGTTCAATACAAAACATTCCGAGTCTACATCAAATGACTGTATCACACAAATCATGTAAGACGTTACTAGGCGATTCTCACATGATCATCTTTTGACTTTCGTCAAGAATAAAAATGAACTTGGTTAAAGCGAAAGCTTACCAACACATATCTCGAGAAATATGTAAGTGAGTTAAACTCAGCTCGAAATATCAAATGTGTATAAAATAAATTCTATATAGCTAAACGAATTTTTTTCTCAATAGAAGATAGAACAAAAATAGACTTCTGAGTGATAGATGAGTTCAAGTCTCCACATACCTTTTGTTGATGAAGTTCCACAAGCTCCTCTTAGTAGTTTTTCTTCTTCAATCGATGAACGCCGTGAAGTCTAATGCTTAACTACACATTCTATCCTAATCTGAGACATAGGTATAAGTAGACTAGAAATCAAGACTTATAGTTTTGGCAACTAAACTTGACAGACAAGCTTGAGATAGCAACGCTTGAGAGTTTGACCGAGCGGTGCTCTAAAAATCTCCCCCTTTGTCAATTTAGTGACAAAACTATCAATACATGTGTATTACGAAATAAATAAACTTTGTAGCTTCTCATCCAAATGCTTGATTTCCTTGGTTCTTCAACATTACTCGAAATCTTCGTCACTTCAAATTACTCCAGTGATTCTGAACGTGTTCAACTCAGCATCATATTTGTTGAAGATCCGTAGCCATAACAATAAGAAAACAATTGTTCTCAATCATTGTTGTACAGTGTCATAGTATTATTACACAACATCAAAGTTCAATTGTATCACAACTTTGACAATAATACTATGGTGATATGTATCACTCCCCCTTAGTCAATATTTCATCTCAAAATGAAAACCACCCCCCTTACATAATGATCAGTAAACCATATGTATTTGAAGTGTGATTCATATGATTTTAGTGTCAATTTCATACTTGCTTTAGCTATTATTCTTGCATATTTTCGTATTATTAATCTTGTTTTCTATTATTTGTCTCCATTAATTGAATCATCCAAAAAGGAGCTACAAAGTGCTAAAAATATCTAAGGAGAGAATTATTCTAAGTATCCAAGTGTCAAAATCCAAGAGAAGTTGAAGAAGTGCGACGAAAAGGAGCAAAACGCTCAAAATCAAGAGACGTGCCAAATAACGATATTAACTCATTCAAATTAAGAATTTATCATCACCATCTTGAAGATAATTGAAAGATAAATAGAATGCAAAAAGAATGAGGTCATTCCGAGTTCGGAAGAAGAAGTTGTGGGCAAAAGAAGTTTTTTATCGAATACCAAAGACAAGAAAAGTTTGCAAATGGATTTTCAGTATGAAAACGGTATGCATACTATATTTCCCTGGATTTGACTGAAATTTAAGCATGCGAATGGGTATGCATACTTTTGAAGGACAAAAGTCCCGAACTATGTTTAAGGTCTTTAATTACTACTTTTTAGGGTCGGGTTCCTTAACCGACTAGGATACTTGGAGGCTAAGCATTGTAAACATATATAAATAGGTATTAGGCCTTCCAATGAATATAATCATATCGATCTCATATCACAATTTTTATATCAAAACTTAGGGTTTACCCCTTTAGGGGGAACCTATTCTTCTTTGTAATATGAGTAGCTAAATCTTTTGTTGATTAAGGATGAATTCAATGTTTTAAACATGAAGCTTCATTAATAATACAAATCTATTGAGAGTTTTTATCATCATTCTTTGTTTTTACCATATCTAGGGTTTATGAGTGATTCTTAGATTGATTTGTAGTGCACGCTAGATTGATTTATTAATCATTCTATTGCTAGTAGAAGTTAGGAGTTACGTAATCGTCGATTAACTCTCTACATAAATAGAAATCGCGAGACCTTACATAGGGATTATGTGGAGCAATCGAGTGTGAAAACAACACCAGCAAGTAAACCTTGAGCTAGGAGTTTAACTACTGGGATTAACCTAATTCACAAAGCTTAAAGCGTTCGGTTGGATTACACCTTGAGTGAGCTAATACTTGGTGGTTCGGTTGAATAGAATCTGATACCGAAGAGCTTTCGTATCCGTGGTAAAAGGAGTTTTGTGGATAGCACTGAGCTAGATGTTATTCTACGGTTGGTGATGAATGGTTCTTACGAACGATAGATAAGTATACTAATCCAGCTATCGCTTGTTAACGGCGAATAGTTCCTTAATCATCTTTCTTTTCTTATTGTTTTTTTGATTATATCTTATGAATCAAACCCCCCTTTGTTATTTACTTTATTTTGCTGATCAAATAACCTATCAATTACACAACTCTCTGTGGAAACGATCTCTTATTACCGCTATATTACCAGTTAATTAGTGGGAAATATCTTTATCAATTTGTTGCGCTCACGGCACGCATCATATTTTGGCGCCGGTGCCGGGGAGCAGTTGCTAATTGATTTGTTATTTGTTTAGCTTGTTTTTATTTTTGTTTTCTTGTGAGTCGTCATGTTTCCTTACGGAAATGTACGGAGCACAAGATCATACATATAATTGTGGTAATCAATATGGTTTTCAATCTCAATATTATGACAACTACCAACCATCCTATGAGTATAGTCAAAACCAATCTTTTGGCTGTGATCAACATCCCACGGAGCCTTACGGGTATTCTCATACATGTTAACAACCTTATGACTGGCATGTAAGTGAACAATCACAAGGATGGGAGGATAGTTAAGCTACTAATTTTATTTCTCCGAGTGTTGCAGAAAGAATATGTACCATGATGGAGGATCTTCAAAGACAAACAGTTCAATATTACCATAATCAAGATGAGCAACTCCAAGAAATTCAAAGGAATATGGACGACTTAAAAATACGAATTGCTCAGCTCAGGGAGACAAGGAACGAAGAAGAAGTTTGGCCTCAAAACCAAATTAATTCTGAAATTCCTAATAAACACAATAAATGTTTTGAAGATGAGCAACCTTTGGAAAGTCCACATAACAATGATGAAAATATTCCAACTCGGGATCGTAATAAAGATCATTCTCCTATTCAAAAGGAGGAGCCTTGGTATGACCGAAGTAGACCCGATTATTCCCTCAACGGAGACTCATACAGAATACCCAAAATTTATACTGAAGAAGAGTTCCTGAGAGCGGAATTTGATTCAGATGATGAGAGTGTTGAAGAGATTTAGATTGAGAATGATACCAAATTGATTGAAGTCGTGGAAGACCCAATTGAGCTAGATAATGATAGTTCAATAGAGGACCACGATATATTTGAGGTAAATAATTCATTGTTGATTAAAAAATATGAGTATCTGATACAAGGTTTGTCTAATCCTTTGCATAATTCTATATCTATTGATCTGTTTCCTCTAATCGAAGTAGATTCTCAAAGAGTTGTTAACCTAACTTTTAAGAAAATACCTCACTTAGGATTGGAGTTGTGTGCTTCTAGAGTTTTAACGGATTATTTTGCTTCTAAGTATCCACCACTTGATGTGTTTGATTCGAGTATTTTGCAGGTTCACCAAGCTGAGGAACCTTTTGAAGTTCCTGAATTCTATGTTCTTTATCCACTTCCGAGTGTGGAAAGGACTAAGTGTGGGGGAAACTTCAATAAAGTGATAGCTTCAATATTTATGTCTTGTGCTAATGTCTTTGTGAAGATATTATATGAACTGCATGCAGATTGTTATTTGGAAGGATTACCAAATTTTCAGATTACTGGTGTACGGACGATAACAATAACGTCGGACTGACGACGTTAAACCAAGCGCTACATGGGAAGCAACCCATCAGTTTTGTATCTCTATCCCTTTTATTTTTATTGTTCTTAGTTTTTCATATCATATCTTGCATTCACATCTTAGATTTTACAAAGTCCTATATCTATAATGAAAGTTTTGACGAAACTATTTTTGTCAGAAAAATTCTGACTGCGCAGTTGTCACCAAATTCGCTCTCTAGACTTCATACGAAGTCCGATTTGAGTGGTTGACCCCAAAATTTAAATAGGATGGACTCAATTTTATTTTGTAAAAATAAAATCTGAATTCGGAGTCTGTTAAGTTGGACCGATAGGCCTAGACATTTGAGTTTCGGTATTTTTCCAGAACTTTTTCAGATTGCATGTCTGTCAGTCCAGAGGCCATAAAAGTCAGAACGTTTATCGAACCACTGTTCCGTTTTGACATCGCATATAAAAGACGTAGGCGAACAACTTTTGTTGAGGATGTTTTTCCTATTTCCCTACCCATTTGCACAGTTTTCGAGGTTTTCCAGGCTGTTACGTCAGAAATCAGAAGTTTTAGTTTTGAACATTGAGGACAATGTTGAGTTTAAGTATGGGGGAGTAGTTAAGCATGTTTGGCTAGTATATTATATTAGTATTCACTTTCTTAAGCCACTTTTAGTGTGTAAATAAAATAAATAAATCATACTATTTGATTTCTTGCATTCTTGAGACTTCATCTTTTGGAGTTAATTATGTGTTATTTAGGATGACACTCTAAACCTTTTTAGGTTGAAACAGTTCTTACGACTATGGATTGAGTCCCACTTTACCGTTTTACAGTCCTTTATTATATACGTTCATAATTGAATGCGAAACTCAGGTGCTAGCAATGACATGATAGTCGTTTGAAAGATTCATCCTCGCAATTAATCATTACTGAATCATTTTCTTTTAATTTTGCAGTTATATGTATCTCTAAAGTGATTTGGTGGGATCATGATACATCCATGGATGTTATAGCAAGGTAATAATTGGTTGAATATAAAAGCCCCATAGACAATTGTCTTACACTCAGAAAGGTTGATCCAAAAATCAAAAATCAAAAATTTATATAAGGCTCCTCTTCATATATCGACATTAATAATAAAAAGATATGATTCTCCATGTTTCCGTCGCCTAAACAAGCGTGGAATACAAGATCTATGGGAATTAATCATGTAGTCGATAAAATGAGTAAAAACCTATCATCATTGTTTAGCAAGTCAAAAAGACTATTGATGAGGTTCTCGACACTTGGATATAGCAGTATGTGTGAAACGTTGTGTAGACATCCTAATTTCGTACGTAAATTTTAACCGTACTTCCGTGTGATCGTATTTAAGATGGTATATGCAGTGAGCCGGTTGAATGCCCAAAATGAGGTATGTTTACACTACGTCTGGGATGACTAAAAATGTGTCCATGTAGACCAAATTCTAGAGAATCAAACAGTCCAAATTAGGTCCGTTTAGTGGCTTACTAGCTAACCTCCACCAGTTCAAATGGTCTTTTAGGCTCGATTAAAAGATGTCAAAACTAGTCCATTTAGATAGACGTCCACCCAACCGAAATGTGTAAAAATGACGACACCATTTGCTTTGCTCCCAAGACTTTCTAACGAACAAGAATCTTAGATTAAATGGAAAATATTTTGATTTTGGAAATGATATTGAGAAAATATGAATAATATTTTTGAAATATGGAAATGAAATTTAGGGTTTTAATTTGTGCCATTGGATTTAGTCCGTTTAATCCTAAGGTTCTAGTCGATGGGAAGACACTATAAATAGGGAGACAATTCTTGTTGTTAAGGGCGGAAAATTTTAGGAAGAAACCGAGAAAAAGAACAGAGAAAATCCATTCTAGTAAGAAGGAGAATAGGAGACGTATTTTAGTGGGCATTTGATCGGCTGTCGCTCGAAGTGGGACTTGGAAACGATTGGGTTTACGGAAGTGTGCATCCCTTTGTTGAATCATCCTGATCTAAGCGACATTGTGATCAATAATTAGCGAAAGCAGGTCCGTACCATAACCAAATACCTTTTATGAAAAAACTGTGAACACAAAGATTGTTGTCATCTGAGTATCCACAAATAATGTGCGCAGACTCATGACAATACAGTAAATAAGCTGCGCCTGAAGGGAATGGATTGGTTATGTCGAATTCTTGACTCAGAGTTATAATACTCTTCCTCGTCTCATCAACTACAATCATTGTTCTTAGCTCATACAATAAGATAAATAGTGGATGAAATATAAATGTACGAACATGATATACCATAAGTATCGAATTGAACACAAAGTATAAATGCATGAATATAGATGAAACGATTAACTTATATGATTCATCACTCAGATCTCTATATGCGGGTTTGGGTTTTTCATTATATGTATGAAGGTTACAGAAATAGTCGAATGACTTTGAGATCAACATAAGCCTGCGTAGCAGGAGGAACTTCACTTACACTTTCTCTATCTCTCTGTCTCTCTCCTATTCTCCTCTCAATGTTTTTAGGACCCCCTCTTCACTTGGGAGAGAGGGGTATTTATAGGGAGGTTAGTGGGGGCCATTTCTGAAGCCCGTTATAACCTTATCCTCTTGTGTTTTGTGCCACTCACGCAGAAGTCTTCGTGTTCTGTCTGGATACGCAGTATTATCTGCGCTTCCTATACAGGCTGACTGACACGTATGCTGTTTGAGGGTATTTAATGCGGGTAATTGAGATGTCTGTCCGCGGTAGACAACTGTCCTCTGCCCCTGTCTTGTCTGCGTCAGTCTGACTATCCCCAGCCGTAGATCTTAGATCTTTCTAGGGATAGGATAAAGTGACTCTTGGATGTCCACGCGTGATATCATATCTTGATGCCCTTAGCCGCATGTCCTCCACGTGTGTCTTTGTGGGCACGTGGCGGAAGATGAAATGTGTACCTACAATTTGCATATTTTCCTCCTACTGGGCGGTTAGTCGAAGTGGGAAGAAAAAACGTATTACTCTCTTCATCTTCTCTTTATTATTTTCCTAGATTTTAGGGCACGTTCCCCATTATTTGTAATAACTTCTTCTTGGGTAGTGGAAAAACGTATTACTCTCTTCATCTTCTCTTTATTATTTTCCTAGATTTTAGGGCACATTCCCCAGTATTTGCAATAACTTCTTCTTGGGTAGTGGGGCGGTTTTTATTTCTCTTTGCATATATATATGAGAAGGAATGTGAAAATTCTCTAATCATAAATTTCATTCCTTCTCTTTCTTCAGAATTTTTATTCTTTGTTCTCTGCCTTTGTATCCTTGTTATTAACTGTTGCTGCTGCTACTGTTTCTCCTCAAAGTTTTCTGCTGCTGCTACTGTTGTTCGTCGAGGTTTTCTGCTGCTGCTACTGTTCGTCGAGGCTTTCTGCTTAATTTTTTGTTTATAGGTAGGTGGTTTTACTGTGTCTTGATTATCTTTTGATGAACTGTTGTTATATGTGTTTGTGATGAAGAACATATATATAAGTGTGTGTATGATTGCCCCTGTTCGTTATTACAAACAGTAATGATTTCTTCCTTCGTATATGCTTTCCATTGTCAGATACAATCTCAGTTGGTATGCCAAACCTGCAAATGATGTTTTGAAAGATGAATGTGAAGACATCTGCGTCTCGGATCCTTGCCAGGGCTTTAGCCTCTACCCATTTGCTGAAATAGTCTGTGGCCACTATCAAAAATCTTCTCTTCCCTGATCCTTCGATTAGGGGACCCACGATGTCTATTCCCCATTTTGAGAATGGCCAAGGGCTGTCTACTGGGTTCAACATTTTTGCGGGTGCATGGATTTTTTTGGCGAAACGCTGGCATTCTTCGCATCTTCTTGACATTCTTGCAACGTCTCGTATCATTGTTGTCCAGTAATATCCTTGAGTTTTCGCCTTATCTGCTAGGGATCTCATTCCGCTATGATTTCCTGCGTCGCCGCGGTGTATGTATTTCAAAATCAAATGTCCTTCGGATCTGGATAGGCAACGTAATAATGGTCCGAGAAAAGATTTTTTGTACAAAATTTCTTTTCTCAGATCATATCTTCCTGCCTTTGACTGTATTTTTCTGGCTTGCTTTAGATCCGAGGGTAGTATTCCTTCTTTAAGGAAAAGATGAATCTCAGATCTCCAATCTTCTTCTTTGCTGAAGTCTTCATCTTGATCTGCCTTAGCCATGATGTCGTCTTCTTGAAAATCATCCGCGATGAATTCTCCCACGTCATCATCTGCAATATCTTCTTCTGCGTGGTTCCTCTGTTGTGGAGCGTAGAGTTCTTGAATATTAATTGAAGGCTCGTAAATCCTGGTTACTTGATTGCTTTGACGTCCTCGTTTCTGAGCATCGATGATATGTAGGCCAGGGCATCCGTGTGCCTGAGTTCCTTCCTTGCCAGGTGTCGGAATTTTATGTTTGGAATTTGTGATGCCAGTGTTTGCACCAATTCCATGTATGCTGACAATGTTGTGTCAACATTATATTGCAACCCTATTTGTCGGATGACCAGCTGTGAATCGCTTATCAGACGCACGTCAGTTATGCCCATTTCTATTATCAACTGAAGGGCATGCACCACTGCTTCATATTCAACTATGTTGTTGGTATGCCCCTTGAATTCTAACCTGAAAGCATGTATGATCCTGTCTCCTGTTGGGGTGGTAATTACGATGCCTATCCCCGCCCCTTCTTTATTTTTTGACCCATCTACGAAGACTTCCTATTGTCTAGGATTTTTTGGTTCCAAGATGTCTATAGGGTCTTTACCTTCGTCCATTTCTGGTAGTCCTGCTTCCTTTCGTCCTTCGATGATGACTTCTTCGCAGTTATCTAATGGTAAGTCTGCTAGGAAATATGCTAATACTTGTGACTTCTAAGAGTGCTGTAGCTCATGGATGATATTAAATTGATCTAGGTGAGTATTCCATTTTGCAATTCTGCCTACTTACCCTGCGTTTTTAAGGACTGCTTCTAGCGGAGCTTTGCATGGGACGCGGACGTAGTGAGTCAAAAAGTAAGTTCTGAGATTCAGGGTTGCCCATACTAATGCCAAGATGAGCTTCTCGATCTTCGAGTAGTTCCTTTATGCTGCGTTCAGAGTCTTGCTGTTGTAATAGATGGGATGCTCTATCTTCGTGTTGGTTTTAACCAATACTGCGCTGACTGCATCTTTTGTTGCTGCTATGTATAGTGCCAACACTTCATCAGGGTCTGGTTTTTGTAATATAGGGATCTCACTCTGTCGTCCATTCGAATTTGCTTCCTTTTTTGAGAATGTTAAAAAAGTGCTTACATCTATCCGAGGACCTGGATATGAACCTCCCCAGCGCAGCCAGCGAACCATTGAGTTTCTGAACCTCTTTTAAATTCTTTGGGGATGGCATTCTTACGATGGCTTCAATTTTAGCGGGATCGACTTCAATGCCCCTCTTCGTCACCAAATATCCGAGGAACTTTCCGGAAGTGACACCAAAAGTGCACTTCTCTGGGTTTACCTTCATGTTGTGCACTCTCATTGCTTGGAAAATATCTTTTAGGTCTTGGTGTTGATCTTTGCGCAGCTTGCTTTTGACGAGCATATCATCCACATATACTTCCAGTGTACTTCCAATCCACGGTTTGAAAATTGCACCCACCATTCTTTGGTAGGTTGCCCATGCGTTTCGCAGTCCAAAGGGCATTCTTACGTAGCAATAGGGGCCGTGTGGTGTATAGAATGTTGTATGTTGCTGATATTCTTCTGCTAGGAATAATTGATTGTATCCAGAGTATCCATCCATGAATGACATTTCTTCGTATCCTTCGACTGCCTCGACAAGTTGGTCAATGCTTGGCAGTGGATAGCTATCTTTAGGGCAAGCCTTATTGAGGTTGGTGAAGTCGATACATATCCTTACTCCGCCATTTTTCTTCGGTACGATGACCATGTTAGAGATCCATGTTGGGTACTTAACTTCTTTGATGAATCCAGCGTCTAGTAGTTTGCGGAGTTCCACTTCAACTGCTCGATGGTATTCTGGAGCTACTTTGCGCACCTTCTGCCTAAAATGGGGGGTACCTGGTTTTATTCGAAGTTCGTGATGAACTAATTTTGGGTCAATTCCCGGCATGTCCCCCAATTTCCAAGCAAAAATGTCCGCATATTCCTTTAGAAGTTTGATTACCGCGGCTTCTCTTTCTTCATTCATCAAGGTGCCTATTCTGATAATCTTCGGGTTTTCCTCAGTACCTATGTTGACTTCTTTAGCTGCTTCGACAGGTGTAAACGTGGGTTTTGGTTCCCCCAAGAGAGGAACATTCTTTGATTGCTATTTGGTGGGCTCTCCGTCTTATTTTGTCGCGGAGGTGCTTGCTTCTGCGCTGCCAGTGGTGCTTACGTTTAGAAGGCTTTTTCCGGAGATTTCTTCCAGATATGTATCTATGGTTATCTGCTTACTTCTGGCTCTTCGGGACTGGTGCTTTTCTTCCCGCTCATTATTGATCTGATTCTGTAAGTTCTGACATTCCTGCGCAGTTACTTGGTCTCCTTTAATTTCCATGACTCTTAGGGGTGTTGGGAATCTGAGATATTGATGGTAGGTTGCAGCTACTCCCTTGAGCTTGTGAACCCATCTTCTTCCGATAATGGCATTGTAGGGTGAAGGTGCATCTACGACGCTGAATCGAGTGTCCACTTTCATGGGCCCTGCGTCTACTTGTAAGACAATGTCCCCTAGGGGCTTTATAGCTACGCCGTTGAATCCGTAGATGGTGTAGTAAGATGACAGCAGTTGCTCGTCGTTGAGTTCCATACGTTTGAACATGTCATAGAATAGGACATTGACTGAGCTTCCTCCATAGATGAGAATTTTCTTGACATTGCACCCTGCCATTGGGAGTGTGAGGACTAGGGGATCATTATGGTCTTCCATGTCTTCTTCCACATCGTCTGCATCGAAAGTCATGGGGGCGTCCATCCATTGTTCGTGCTCGTTTACCTCTTTCCCATCGATCTTATAAAGCTCACAATAATCTTCGAATTGTTTTCTCAATCTCTTCCCAATATGGGCGGTTAGGGATAGTCCTTGAGTCTCCGAACACGAAATCGTGTTGAGGATGCGGTTGCCTTCTGGTAATTGAACCTGCTTGCCTCTCTTGGTTCTATCTTCGTTATCAATCTTCTGTATATATTACTTCAGGTCTCCTGCGTCGATTAGTTTTTGAATCATTATCTTGAGATTTTTGCACTTTTCTGTTTGATGACCGTTGAAACAGTGGAATTCACAGTATTCCTTGGATTTTTCTGATCTAGGAGGCTGCTTTCCCTTGGACCATGGCCAATCGAAGTTCTCCCTCCCTTTGATCTCCCTCAAGATGCGCGAATAACCGGTATTCATCTTGGTATAGACTTGATCTTCAAATTTTCGATCATCTCTTCGTTTATCATCCCTTCGTTCTTTCCTTTCTGAGTTGGGACGCTCTTCTGTGATTCCTCTTTTGGACCCGCTGGCTTGATCCACGGAATTTGTGTGTGTGGGACGTTGAGTATGAGCTCTGGGATTTTCACGCTGAATTTTTTCTAACCTTGCATGCTTTTCTATAATTATCCGGAGATCTCCTTCGGTGGTAGGGATGGTCCCGTGGATCTCGACAAACAAAGGACTCATCCTGTCCATCCCCCATTTGTAGCAGTTGATACTAACCACGGGATCTACGTTGCCAATATCTTGGCAAATCTTGTGCCATCTATCAGTATATTCTCTGATGGTCTCTGTGTATTTCATCTCCAGCGAGAATAGCTTGTCCATGCCGGTAGTGACAACCTTGTTGTACATGTATGTTGCTAGAAATTTTTCTGTGAGTTGGTCGTAGGAGTCGATGGAGTTTGATGGCAGGTTATCAAACCATGATAACGCGGACTCTTTTAAACTTGATGGGAAGTATCTGCATAGTATGGAGTCTTCGTTATCCCAACGGACCATCATTTGATTATAATATCGAAGATGATCCGCAGGATCAGTTAATCCGTCATAGAAATCGAAAGCAGGAACCGAATATTTCTGCGGTATGGAAGCCCTGGCCAAGTGTGGCGTCAGCGGGGTAGTTTTTGCTTCCTTCATCACTTGCTCTAGTCTTCCGCCTCCATGCCTAGTCTTTAGCTCCTTGATTTCTGCCAGCATCTCAGCATGCAGATTTTTCATTGCGATCTGGTGCTCTTCATGAATGGTAGATTTTGCTCGTAGGAGGGTGGTACCGTCGTAATAGTCTGAGTTCTCGGGATTGTAATCAGGGTCTGATCTTTGGCTGCTCCTTTCTCCTCTTCGATTCAATGAAAGTGGGTTGTTTGCGATCATCATTCTTCTATCTTGATTAGGTGCTACAACCTTGGAGTTAGCTTCGTCGCGTTGGTTTTCTACCTCTGCGCTATGAATGATTATTTCCTTGAGTGTTTGGTTCTCTTGTGCTAATATCGCCACAACATCTGCGTATGCCTTCTGGTTCTTCCTTAATTCTGTCAGCTCGTCCATCATCTGAGCGGAATGATTTGACCCTTGATTTGGTGTTCCTGCCCGCAATTTCTCATCAGCGGCTATGGTTTGTTCCTCATCCACGATCTGTATTACTGGTTCTGGTGGATCTAACCGTGCACCTTGGGACCCCGATGGTTGTTGTGAGGGTTGACCTGCTATTAGAAGCGGTTGCTTGGCCGAAAAAGGTATGTTCTGTTCGTTGGTTAAGGGCATCCCATAGAGGGGTTGTTGTATTCCTGACTCTGCTACGACTTCCTAATGTTCCTGTAGTTGAGCATTGGTTACTCTGGGAGCTCCGACTTTGGATCCGCCAGCTCTTGAAGCTCCTGCTTTGGCTGCCGCGGCATTTACTGCGTTTGCTGCGATGATGTTGGCATTGATGGGGGCCGTGCTTTCTGCATTATCCTGCGCCCTATCCGCTGCCTTCAGCTTTTCACCTCTCTTCTTACTCCTAGTTACCACTGGGGTTGTCCTTGGCATCTCTTTTGACGAAGCTTTTGCCTTCCCGACATCTTTGCTTTTCTCCATCTTTTAATATTTTCCTGAAAGAGAGAGAAAAAATCACAAAGACAATGGGCCCCACGTGATATCTATTAGCGTTCTGAGTTCTCAAAGGTGTAAAAACTTGAAGATACTAAAGGCTCCCATCTATGTAGAGGACCGCAGATTTGTTCGAAGTTTTGATTTTCAAAGACGTGAAAACTTAGAAAATGTATGAAGAATCAGATCTACTTAGATAAACGCGGATCTGTTCATAATTTTGGTTTTCAAAGACGTGAAAACTTAGAAAATGTATGAAGAATCAGATCTACTTAGATAAACGCGGATCTGTTCATAATTTTGGTTTTCAAAGATGTGAAAACTTAGAAAATGTATGAAGAATCAGATCTACTTAGATAAACGCGGATCTGTTCATAATTTTGGTTTTTGAAATCATGAACTGAAAAAACCGTAGTGTTCCATGCATTTTATTTTCAGAAAACGAAGCCTGAAACAAAACACAGGAGAAGATAAATCTTTTACCGGGATGAAGATCCCTGTTTCTAGCGCCAGATTGTGAACACAAAGATCGTTGTCATCTGAGTATCCACAAATAATGCGCGCAGACTCATGACAATACAGTAAATAAGCTGCGCCTGAAGGGAATGGATTGGTTATGTCGAATTCTTGACTCAGAGTTCTAATACTCTTCCTCGTCTCATCAACTACAATCATTGTTCTTAGCTCATACAATAAGATAAATAGTGGATGAAGTATAAATGTACGAACATGATATACCATAAGTATCGAATTGAACACAAAGTATAAATGCATGAATATAGATGAAACGATTAAATTATATAATTCATCACTCAGATCTCTATCTGCGGGTTTGGGTTTTTCATTATATGTATGAAGGTTACAGAAATAGTCGAATGACTTTGAGATCAACATAAGCCTGCGTAGCAGGAGGAACTTCACTTACACTTTCTCTGTCTCTCTCCTATTCTCCTCTCAATGTTTTTCGGCCCCCCTCTTCACTTGGGAGAGAGGGGTATTTATAGGGAGGTTACGTGGGGTCCACTTCTGAAGCCCGTTATAACCTTATCCTCTTGTGTTTTGTGCCACTCACGCAGAAGTCTTCGTGTTCTGTCTGGATACGCAGTATTATCTGCGCTTCTTATACAGGCTGACTGACACGTATGTTGTTTGAGGGTATTTAATGTGGGTAGTTGAGATGTCTGTCCGCGGTAGAAAGCTGTCCTCTGCCCCTGTCTTGTCTGCGTCAGTCTGACTATCCCCAGCCGTAGATCTTAGATCTTTCTAGGGATAGGATAAAGTGACTCTTGGTTGTCCACGCGTGATATCATATCTTGATGCCCTTAGCCGCATGTCCTCCACGTATGTCTTTGTGGGCACGTGGCGGAAGATGAAATGTGTACCTACAAAAACAGTATGCAATTGTATGATGGGTACATGTGAAAACTGTTAGAAATCCTCGGACCTAACTAACTTCGAAAACCGGCTTGCAAGGTTAGGATTGCCCGAGGCTTATTAAGCACGTACCTGGTTATCTAGGCGATGTGGTACTATTTAACACCCCCCTCAACGACTAGGGCTACACTGACGGAGTGGCACGGAAGCCAAGGACACACACTGGCGGGGATACGGAGTGGTACGGAAACCACGGACACACGTGCAGCGTTGAGAGGGGCCTGGCTCTGATACCATGTTAGGAATCCTCGGACCTAACTAACCTCGAAAACAGGCTTGCAAGGTTAGGACTGCCCGAGACTTATTAAGCACGGGACCTAGGTTGCCCTAGGCGAGATGGTACTATTTAACAAAAACCAATGAAAGTTCAATTGATCTCATTTGATTGATGATTTTCTTTTAGCTCCGTTCTTTTCTGTTTGCAAGTTTAATTGTGCTGTGCATCATCTTGCCTTTGTTCGTATTGAGTTCATATGCTAATAACTTGATTCATATATAAGTCGATCAGTCCTTATGATTTTGAATGAATGATAACTACAAGAGAGTCCGCCATGGTCTGATTTGCTCCGTTTTACTTTGATATTAAATCCAGCGTATTAGGATTCTTCGTGTTGCCTACAGTCGAGATCATCTCTCTGATGCTAAGTTTATGTATTTTCCGTGAATCACTTTTGGTGTCTCATATAGTTGGTTTTCATATCTATGCATCTGTTGTGAGAATGAAGTACATGTTACCGTATTCTATATGAAATCATTGGCGACTTATTGATGAGAACATTTTGCTGCCATTAATTAGCATATAGGTCTATAGTAGTTATCTTATCTATCTCATAACATAAGTCCCTGCATGGTCTGTCTGAGTGGTGATGGAAATATGCTTCTTAGTCGGCTTAAATATTCTCATGTGCGAATGAATCCTAAGGTATGGTCTCATACCAATTTCTGCCATATTTGTTTCTCTGAATTGATGAGAATAGCAATGATGATTTGATGATTGATTAATAATAATAATAATGAAGTGATGATTGATTAATAATAATAATAATAATGATATGATGATGAATGATTAATGAAGTGATGATTAATAATAATAATAATAATTTGATAATGATGATGAGATGATTGGTTAATAATAATGATAATATTGGTTTGATTCGTTGTTGGCGTGAGTTTTTTGATAATAATAATTTCTCCATTCATAATAATAATAATAATCAGTTTGTTTTGTTGGTGTTAGTTCGTGTCCATTTAATGAGCGAAAATAATTGTAATTTTATGTATTTCATTTATTTATTTTTTAGTTCATTAAAAGTTAGAACCCTTGAATCCCAAATATAATGTAGAGGCCAAGTTTCGGTTTGGACGGGTAGATGCCTCATATCTTCCTAATCCGTATCTTGATTGCCGGACTGAATCTCTGAAAATTGGACCAGTGTTACTTTTTGGGTCCCAACTCTCTAAGTTGGGTGGCGGCTTCGATAATAATAATCCCCTAATAATAATTTCCTTACGTGATTCCCATTTTGGATATTTTAGAAATCCTAACCGATTTCGACGGTATCCACAGTGGCGATTTCACTGGGGACTTGAGAATCTAACTTGAAACATATTTGGGATTTTAGGGTTTTAATTGACACATCTCGGTATTGCACACACACACTGCACGCACCCATTCACCTTGCATTTTCATTTTGCATCGTCCGAGTATGAATCTTAGGAAAATCCGTGGTTAGTAAAGCTGAACCCTTTGGGCGTTATCAGTCGAACACCACAAGCCTTAGCCCAGTACCAAAGAAGACTAGTTCCGACTACGTCTCAGGTATATTTGGTGGGCCCGGAGATATGTATAAATTAAGCGAAATGAAACGCGGGCCTACAGTAATACCGCAAGTGCACGGTCGTCAGTTGTAGCTCGTGCAAGTACGGGTCGATCCACAGAGATTGGGTGTGTTTTGTAGTGTTTAGCTATTTTGGGCTCTAAATTGCTTTTGGGCTTTGAATACCCTTTGAGTAAATTGGGCTTAATGGGTTTGTTTGTAATGATGAAGTGAAGTGTTTTAGACCTTTGAATATTTTTGAAATGGGTTGAACTGAGCTTGGGCTCAGTTGGTCTTTGAAGTGTAAATGGGCTTGTGATTGAAGTTGGCTTTGGCCTTATTCCTAAGAATGAACTGGCCTTAGTCTTTTGAGTTAGGCTTTTGAGTTAAGCCCACAGTTGAATGGTTTGGGCTTTGGTTTGAGCTGGGCCTGTGGTCTTTCAACTGAACTGTGGTCTTAGCTGAGCCAAGCTCAGTTGCAGCAGCAGCAGAAGGGTTGCAGCAGCAGAAGGGTTGCAGCAGCAGCTGCAGTAGCAGAAGCAGTGCACAGCACAAGGCAAAGATGGAAGCAGCAGCAGTACTGCAGGGCAGAGGCACAGCAGCACTAGCAGTTTGCAAGGCAGTGGCCAAAGCACTGAGTAGCAGGGTAGGAAGGAGGAAGAAAAACAGTGGCCAATGGCCAAAGATGATGGAGAAAATTTACAAGACAATGACTAAACAAGCAAAACAAGGCAATATAGAAAGAAGAGATGGCAGTGAACAAAACAGTGTGAACAAGATAACGAGTAACAAAACAGTGAACAAAAACAAAACAAAATGGAACAAAGTGAACCAAGGCCTAAGCCAAGGGCAGGGAAGATGGTGAAACTAACAGTGATAACAATGCAAGTAGTAGCAGTGGCTCTAGGCATTCTTCCAGAGTGGGAAGAGAACTAGCTTGCTCATTGTCACTAGTGAGCACTAGTTTCTCCCCACTACTCAATCAACTCAGTGCATCCTAAGCATACAAATGGAATGGGAAAGAGAATTAGCTTGCTATGAGCACTAATTTCTCCCATTGCTCAATCAAAACAATGCTTCAAAGCTTCTAGCCTAACATTCCATCACTTCTTGACAATGAATTGAAACACAGTTGAACAATGAAAGAACAAACATCACAAACATCATAGGAACATGCACAACAAACATGAACATCAAAACAGGATATTAAGAGTAAAACAACTGAAATTAAACCTTAACAGAACATGAACAGTGCATGAAACAGCACAAAATTGAAGAGAAAAAAACATTAACAGGACATGAAAGTCCTGGACGCCGGCTATTCCAGGCATAAAGTTTTACAACAACACCTGCAAGGCTATTTATACCCACAGACACAATTAGGGTTCTACCAAAAAAATTCCCAAATTAACAGTAGACTAGGGTTTGATTTTTTTACCTAATTTGATGTAGCAACATCAAATTAAACTCGACCCATGCTTCTATTTGTCCTCCTCTACCTCTCCATGCCTTCAATTTCTCTCTAGGTCACCTATTTCATCAACCTCTCATGCCTAGGGTTTCATGGATGAAACGTGAGAGATGGAGGGAATAGGGGTCTAGATAGGTAGGGAGTGATGATGTGGTGTTTGGTAGTGATTTGGTGGAGGTTAGGTGGTGGTGTACGGTGGAGAAGGTGGTTCTGCACACAGGGTATGGTGGTGAAGGAGAGCTCGACTGTTTTGGGAAGAAGGGGGGGTGTTTGGTTAGGTCATAGGGTTCGGGTGCTCCAGTGTGTGGCGGCTTCATCGATTTTTGATGTTCAGCGAGACTAAGCCGTGAGATGTGGAGCTGGTAGGTAGATCGGACGGTGATGCGGAGGCAAGCGAGGAGCGACCGTCGGATGAATGGATACAACGAAACGAACGGTGTTAGATTAGGTTAGGTGCTGTAGTGTAAGGCGGAGATATCAAACTTTGATGAACAGCAAGGGAGCAACCGTTGGATTCAACTACCATCTAATCTGAAGGCTTGGAATTTCAGCGCTGTGGTGCTTGGCAGAGACTTCAGATTTTGATGCTCTATGAAGGAGCGACCGTCGGATGCTTCTGAGAACTGATCTGATGGCTGAGAACGGAGGCGTTTTTGTGTGTAGAAAATGAGGTTGTGCGCACCATTCTTCGCGGCTTCCTTGCGTGATTTCTCCCGGCTTTTCACTACTTTTCTGCTCTTTTTGCTCCGCAAGTCATCCAGACTTTATTTATTACCTAAAAATGCAAAATTAATTAATAAAAATATTTATTCTTGAAAACAATGAAAATACAGAATATGGGATAAAATGTAGAATTAATGCATAAAAGATGAGTTAAATGCCAACAAAAAGGATATAATATATACAATATTTGGCACTCATCAAATACCCCCAAACCTGAATTTTACTTGTCCTCAAGTAAAACAAAACTAAGGAAATCCTAACTATACCACTGTCGCTGGTCTCTCGAATGCATTTAGCGTATGCACTAAGCCTTTTAAACCACTAAGTGTCCCTAGTGGACGAGTTGAAGTCTCGTGAAGGTTTGCTTAGAACGTACCTACAAAGTTCTAGGTCAAAATATAAGCTCAGATTCCATCAAATGTGACATGTGCAAAACAGTTTAAGCTCACAGCAAAATGGAGATGTCAATCTAGCTATCGAAGGCACAATCCTAGCACTGATAACAAAAAAAGACATGTGATAAGAGTGTAAAGTGTATCTACACATGTGTAAAGAAAGATCTGAAGTTATGACTACTAATCACCAAGAGATAGTTTCTCAGGCTAAGAACCAAGGTCGAAATCTAGCTAGCTGTCCGGACTTTACGAGAATTGTGAATGAGTTGGAGGTATTTCACAATTACTCGCGTTGTACATCAATGCCATACACCCTTCCTTGCTTATTACAAAAAACAACAAAATGACTCTTTACATGACTCTTATTTACATTGACTATTCTCTTTTTATTTTTGGAACAAGAGATGAAGGAATTGAACAATACTTGATTTTTTTGTATTTTTCTGATATTTTTTTTTGAATATATACATCGTTTTTTTTTTTTCTTTTTTTTTTTTTTATTATTTTTTTTTGATTTTTTTTTTTTTTTTTTTTTGATAAAGAAACACTTTTGATAAAGGAAACAAAAGATTACATGACATTTTGCAAGAGGTAGCCCTTTTGATGCACCCAGTTAAATTCGATGGTTGTTTTTCTTAATGTAACCTCCACCTTCTATCCCAACCAACCAAAGAACAAGCTAGTCAAGTTTCGTTCAGTATTCTAAAGTGATTGGCAATCGTAACTTCCTATCAAACACCTTGAAGATCGAGGCCATACATGTATTGGTAGATCGTGCGCGTGCAAATTTCTTATCACTATGTGAATTGTGCTAGAATCAGGGTGCCTAAATATCTAGACTAAGACTCCTAATAAAAATACATTTGCACAAGAGTCAACATTTCAAGGTAAATGAGCTCCATTTTTATGATTTTTTTTTTTTTTTTTTTAATTTTTTAATTTTTTTGAATTTTTTTTTTTTCAATTTTTTTTTTTTGAATTTTTCAATTTTTTCAAAAAGAAGAAGGAGTTCGTTTTCAATTATGGAAAATTATCATGGTATCTACTCTATACCCCCAAACCTAAACTAAACATTGTCCTCAATGTTTCAAAATATGGAAAGGATTATAAAACATATATGAAGAGGAACATGTGGTAGAAGTAAAAGGAGAGAGAATACCCGATTGTACGGCGGCAGCTCGATTAAAACTCCGTTATTCAAGGCAAAAATCCATCATATTAGGAGTCACAATGGATGAGCACAAAATATATACAAAAGGAAATTTAACTAACACATTATCTACAAGAAAATTTGGTTTTTAATGGGATTGGACTTTTTGGAAAAAATTTGGTTTTGTTGGGACATTTGGTTTTGATGGGAAAACAAAAATTTTGGTTTTTAGGGAAATTTGGAAAACTTTTTGGTTATTTAGGGAAAGAGTGGACCAGTTTAGTCCACATAGACTGGGTCCTCCAGGTTGGTTGTTTCAATGTCGGGTGGAAATGGCTCAAGGAATGGCTTTAATCTCTGCCCGTTGACTTTGAAAACGTTCTTGTTGGAGACATCCTCCAGCTCTACAGCTCCATGAGGAAAAACTGTGCGTACTAGGTACGGACCCTTCCATCTGGAACGCAGTTTTCCTGGAAAAAGATGTAATCGGGAGTCATACAGCAAGACTTTCTGACCAGGAGTGAAGGATTTGCGCAGAATACGCTTGTCATGAAACATCTTCATCTTCTGCTTGTACAGCTTGGCACTGTCATAAGCCTCATTTCTCAATTCTTCCAACTCGTTGAGTTGAAGTTTCCTTTGAATTCCAGCTTCGTCCAGAGAAAAGTTCAGCTCTTTGATTGCCCAGTAGGCACGATGTTCTAATTCCACAGGTAGATGGCACGGCTTTCCATACACTAGACGATAGGGGGACATGCCAATTGGTGTCTTATAAGCTGTTCTATAGGCCCACAAAGCATCATTCAATCTCAATGACCAATCTTTCCTGGACGGGTTGACCGTCTTCTCCAGAATGTGCTTAATTTCCCTATTAGACACTTCCACTTGTCCACTAGTCTGGGTGTGGTACGGAGTAGCAACCTTGTGAGTTATGCCATACTTGCGTACTAAAGACTCAAAGTACTTGTTACGAAAATGTGAACCGCCGTCACTGATGATAGCTCTAGGGGTACCAAAACGTGAAAATATGTTCTCCTTTAGAAATGAAAGTACCACCTTGTGGTCATTTGTTCTGGTTGCTATGGCTTCTACCCACTTAGAAACGTAATCAACTGCGACTAGGATGTACAACTTGCTGTCAGACATGGGAAATGGACCCATGAAGTCTATCCCCCAAACATCAAAAATCTCCACAATCAAAATGGGGTTCAATGGCATCATGTTTCTCCTCGAAATGCTTCCTAGCTTTTGACAGCGTTCACAAGCAACACAATAATCATGGCAATCCTTGAACAATGATGGCCAATAGAATCCACACTGCAAGATCTTTGCAGCGGTTTTCTTGGCACTGAAATGGCCTCCACATGCTTGGTCATGACAGAAAGATATCACATCTTTCTGTTCAGTGTTGGGGACACATCTCCTAATGATTTGGTCGGGCAGTAAAACAAATATGGGTCATCCCAAAGGAAATGTTTGACTTCAGCCAGGAATTTAGAGCGGTCTTGTCTCGACCAACGTGAGGGCATCCTACCTGTAGCGAGGTAGTTAACAATATCAGCAAACCAAGGAAGGTCTGAGATAGACATCAGCTGTTCATCTGGGAATGATTCTCTAATCAGCTCACATTCATCAATAGACTCTAAAGTTAATCTAGACAAATGATCAGCAACCACATTCTCACAACCTTTCTTATCACGGATTTCGAGATCGAATTCCTGTAATAAGAGTATCCATCGAATAAGGCGAGCTTTAGCATCCTTCTTGGAAAGAAGATACTTCAAAGCCGCATGGTCTGTGTATATGATGATCTTAGACCCTATCAGATAAGATCTAAACTTGTCTAATGCGAAAACGACGGCAAGCAATTCCTTCTCGGTAGTTGAATAATTGAGTTGGGCATCATTAAGGGTTTTGCTAGCATAGTATATCACATATGGTAGTCTATCAACTCGCTGTCCTAAAACAGCACCAACAGCATAATCAGAGGCATCACACATAAGTTCGAACGGAAGCTTCCAATCGGGTGGTCGGACTATAGGAGCGGTGGTGAGAAGGGTTTTTAATTCCTCCCATGCCTTCACACAAGCAGCATCGAAATTGAAGGCAACATCTTTGGAGAGAAGACTGCACAGAGGTCTGGAGATTTTGCTGAAATCTTTGATGAATCGCCGGTAAAAACCAGCATGACCTAGAAATGATCTGATCTCCTTCACAGAGCAAGGTTGTGGTAGATGTTGAATGAGGTCAACTTTAGCTTTATCCACTTCAATTCCTTTTTCTGAGATGATGTGTCCTAGAACTATTCCTGAATTCACCATAAAATGGCATTTTTCCCAATTTAGAACAAGGTTCTTTTCTTTACATCTGGATATCACGAGGGCAAGATGCTTCAAACATTCGTCAAACGAGGAACCAAAAACAGAGAAATCATCCATAAAGATCTCGAGAAAACTATCTATCATGTCAGAAAAAATGCTCATCATGCAACGCTGAAAAGTAGCAGGTGCATTACACAACCCGAAGGGCATACGTCTATAAGCAAACGTCCCAAATGGACACGTGAATGTAGTTTTTTCCTGATCTTCGGAGCAATGTGAATTTGGTTATAACCGGAAAAAGCCATCTAGAAAACAGTAGTGACTGTGTCCAGACACACGTTCTAGCATTTGGTCAATGAAAGGGAGCGGGAAGTGATCCTTCCTTGTTACTGTGTTCAACTTCCTGTAGTCGATGCATACTCGCCATCCTGTGGTTGTACGAGTAGGGACTAATTCATTCTTGTCGTTCTGAACAACAGTAATGCCTGACTTCTTAGGCACAACTTGAATGGGACTAACCCATTTGCTATCGGGAATTGGGTATATGATACCCGCATCAAGTAGTTTCAGGATCTCTCCTTTGACTACATCTCTCATGTTAGGATTAAGTCTCCTTTGCATTTCCCTCGATGGTTTGGCATTCTCTTCAAGGTTAATGTGGTGCATGCAAATGGTGGGACTAATTCCTTTGAGATCTGAGATGGTCCATCCTAAGGCCTCTTTGTGTTCCTTAAGTACTTCTAAAAGCTTACTTTCCTGTTCCGTGTCTAAACATGATGAAATAATGACAGGTAAAGTATCAGAAGAACCTAGGAATGCGTACTTCAACGTACTAGGCAATGTTTTCAATTCAAGCTTGGGTGGCTCAACAATGGATGGAATAAGCTTGGAATCAGAGAGTAGGGGTGGTTCCACTTCATATTTCCTTTCAGTGACGTCCATTTGAGGTACAGATTCGAGCAGAGATAGGACGTCACTACAGTATGCATCATCATAGGAATCAGGGTTAAAGTTCTCCATACATGCTTGAAAGGGGTCGACGGATAGAATGTTAGTCAACGAATCTTGCATTAATCCTTCAATCATATTAACTTCATGCACATCATCATCATCAAGATTCACAGGTTGTTGACTAATATCGAACACATTCAATTCTACCGTCATGTTACCAAAAGACAGTTTTAACACTCCATTCCGACAGTTGATGATCGCGTTGGACGTAGCCAAGAAAGGACGTCCTAAGATGACAGGAATGTGACAGTCTGGGTTTTGTACAGGTTGAGTGTCTAAGACAATGAAGTCTACGGGAAAATAGAATTTGTCAACCTTGATCAAAACGTCTTCGACCACTCCACGAGGAATCTTGACAGATCGGTCTGCCAGTTGTAGAGTGATAGATGTTGGTTTCAACTCCCCAAGACCTAACTGCTCATAAACAGAATATGGCAGTAGGTTAACACTTGCACCTAGGTCTAATAACGCTTTATTGACCGTGTGTTCTCCTATAGTGCAAGAAATTGTTGGACATCCTGGATCCCTAAACTTGGGTGGAGTTTTGTTCAGAATGATGGAACTCACCTGCTCAGCTAAGAAAGCACGTTTTTGCACATTGAGCTTGCGCTTTTGAGTGCACAAGTCTTTGAGGAATTTGGCATAAGCAGGGATTTGCTTGATTGCTTCAAGAAAAGGAATGTTGATGTTGACTCTCTTGAACAGATCTAACATCTCATTGTAATGGGTACTTTTCTGTTGATAGATCAATCTTTGAGGAAATGGGGGCAACAGGAGAATGAGTTGGCAAAGGGACATTCACAGCAGTAGAATTGTCAGATTTTCCAACTTGCTCAGATTCTTTGGTTTTCTGGGGTTGTGGAGACAGCGTGGAATTTGTATCAGATTCATTAGGTTCGCCCACGTTGTTCTCGATGACTTTACCACTTCGGAGGGTGGTAATGGCATGGATTTGATCAGGTGAGGTTTCAGTGCAGGATGTTGTGCCTGTTTGAAATATCCTCTTTGGATTTTGTTGGGGTTGGCTCGGAAGTTTACCCTTTTCTCTCTCACATATTTGATCCATCTTTTGATCTAGATTTTTCTGACTTTGCATCAAACTCTGGAACATTTCCTCTAGGGTGGATAATCTCTTGTGTATTGTGTTGAGGATATGATTGTTGTTGAGAGTTTGATTGTTGTTGAGGGTTTCTCGGGTGTTGATAACCTTGATTGTTCTGATATCCCTGATTGTTTTGATAGCTCTGATTGGGTTGAGATGGTCCTCCTTGAGTGGGTCCTTTTGACCATGAAAAGTTAGGGTGGTTTCTCCATCCTGGATTGTAGGTCTGTGAATAAGGGTTATGCTCTGGTTTTTGAAACATGGCATGTGCCTGTTCAAGCCTAGACTCCTGGACTGCAAGCAAATCTGGACAATTTTGGAATTGATGGTTGGGGTCGTTACAAGCAGCACAAACAGACGAAGCGACATGTTCTCGGAGAGTAGTGGTGGAAGGTTTTGAATTTTTATGTAGTTCTAACTCTTCTAATCTCCTAACTATTGATGCCATGTTTGCTCTACCCTCAAAATCCGCTTCAATCCTAAAAGCCTTTGCTTCGGATGTAGTCTTTCTGGTTTCACGGATGGATTCCCACTGTTGCGTCTTTTCAGCTACTTCAATCAAGAAGTCCCAAGACGCGTCAGCAGTTTTATCTACGAATAGACCATTACACATCGACTCAACCGTTGTTCGGGTGGACACATCTAGACCTTCATACAAAATTTGCACAAGTCTCCATTTTTCAAAACCATGATGGGGACATTGGAGCAATAATTCATTGAATCTCTCCAGGTATCTAGCTAAGGTCTCACCTTCTAATTGCACAAAGCTATTCAGACTTTGACGAATTGTCGCAGTCTTGTGGTTCGGGAAAAACTTTTTGAAAAACTCCTTTATGAGGTCATCCCATGTCATGATGGATTGAGGCTGTAAAGCATAGAGCCAGGCCTTTGCCTTATCTTTCAGGGAGAAAGGAAAAAGCCTTAACTTCAGGGTTTCGTCGGTCATTTGAGTGAAACGCAGAGTTCCACAAATTTCCTCGAATTCTCTCACGTGGTGGTACGGGTTTTCATTCTCAACACCTCTAAAAATAGGAAGCATCTGTATTGTGCTTGATTTCAGCTCATAATGGCCATTAGCCTCGGGCAGCAATACAAGAAGGTTGACTGGCTCTAGTTGGGTACATATAATCCTTGAGGGTACGGGGTTCTCCCATTGTTTCTGGTTGATCTGGACTGTCTCCCTCAGAACTTAGAATTTCGATAGGTTCGTCTGGGTTAATTCTAACAAGTCTGTTTGTCTGGTCTCTGTAGGTCACAATCATGTCCTAGTAGGTACCTTAACTAACATGTTGGTCAGACAGAGCAATCGGAAACAATTTGGCCCACAAGGGTTATGAAGATTTGGTTTTGAATGGGTTTTGGTTTAAAAGGGATTTTTTTTTTTTGAAAACCTAGCTAAATTGCACAACTCATAAAAGAAAATAAAAATAAAAAAAACAATAATAATTAAACAAACCCATAAAAGAAAAAAGAAAAATAAAAGAAAAAAAAAAAAAAAAAAAAAAAAAAAATAATTACAGTCCCAAATATAAAAAAAAGAAAAAGAAAATAAAAATTATTACAATCCCAAATAAATAATTAAATTAATTATTACAAGCCCGAATTTGAATTTAAATGAGGCCCAAGTGGGTTAACTCATGGGTTAGGCTTACTTGTTTTTGGAGGGAAGCCCAAAAATAGGCTTTTAGTCCCCTTTTAGTTGCAAGCCCAGTTGGGCTTTATGATCGTCCTAAGCTCAGCTCATCAAGCCCAGCAGCAACAGGTAGCCCAGCAGCATCAGCAGTCACTGGCAGCAGCAGCCCAGCAGCAACAGCAGCAACAGCACATCACAGCTTGGCAGAGAGGCCCAGCAGCAGCAGCAACAGCAGCAGCAGGCTTTGCAGCAGACTTGGCAGCAACAACAAATAATGCACAGCTCCAACAGCAGTTAGCAAGTGAACAAGATAGCAATGAACACACACAACTAGGCAAGCACAACAAGGCCACAACAGCTATGAAAACTTCAAAAATATGGCAGCCAGCTCCCCGGCAGCGGCGCCAAAAACTTGGTAGGCCTCAAAGATATTATATTTAAATGCAAAATGGTCCCCGGCAGCGGCGCCAAAAACTTGGTGGGCCCGGAGATATGTATAAATTAAGCGAAATGAAACGCGGGCCTACAGTAATACCGCAAGTGCACGGTCGTCAGTTGTAGCTCGTGCAAGTACGGGTCGATCCACAGAGATTGGGTGTGTTTTGTAGTGTTTAGCTATTTTGGGCTCTAAATTGCTTTTGGGCTTTGAATACCCTTTGAGTAAATTGGGCTTAATGGGTTTGTTTGTAATGATGAAGTGAAGTGTTTTAGACCTTTGAATATTTTTGAAATGGGTTGAACTGAGCTTGGGCTCAGTTGGTCTTTGAAGTGTAAATGGGCTTGTGATTGAAGTTGGCTTTGGCCTTATTCCTAAGAATGAACTGGCCTTAGTCTTTTGAGTTAGGCTTTTGAGTTAAGCCCACAGTTGAATGGTTTGGGCTTTGGTTTGAGCTGGGCCTGTGGTCTTTCAACTGAACTGTGGTCTTAGCTGAGCCAAGCTCAGTTGCAGCAGCAGCAGAGGGTTGCAGCAGCAGAAGGGTTGCAGCAGCAGCTGCAGTAGCAGAAGCAGTGCACAGCACAAGGCAAAGATGGAAGCAGCAGCTACTGCAGGGCAGAGGCACAGCAGCACTAGCAGTTTGCAAGGCAGTGGCCAAAGCACTGAGTAGCGGGTAGGAAGGAGGAAGAAAAACAGTGGCCAATGGCCAAAGATGGAAGAAAATTTACAAGACAATGACTAAACAAGCAAAACAAGGCAATATAGAAAGAAGAGATGGCAGTGAACAAAACAGTGTGAACAAGATAATGAGTAACAAAACAGTGAACAAAAACAAAACAAAATGGAACAAAGTGAACCAAGGCCTAAGCCAAGGGCAGGGAAGATGGTGAAACTAACAGTGATAACAATGCAAGTAGTAGCAGTGGCTCTAGGCATTCTTCCGAGTGGGAAGAGAACTAGCTTGCTCATTGTCACTAGTGAGCACTAGTTTCTCCCCACTACTCAATCAACTCAGTGCATCCTAAGCATACAAATGGAATGGGAAAGAGAATTAGCTTGCTATGAGCACTAATTTCTCCCATTGCTCAATCAAAACAATGCTTCAAAGCTTCTAGCCTAACATTCCATCACTTCTTGACAATGAATTGAAACACAGTTGAACAATGAAGGAACAAACATCACAAACATCATAGGAACATGCACAACAAACATGAACATCAAAACAGGATATTAAGAGTAAAACAACTGAAATTAAACCTTAACAGAACATGAACAGTGCATGAAACAGCACAAAATTGAAGAGAAAAAACATTAACAGGACATGAAAGTCCTGGACGCCGGCTATTCCAGGCATAAAGTTTTACAACAACACCCGCAAGGCTATTTATACCCACAGACACAATTAGGGTTCTACCAAAAAAATTCCCAAATTAACAGTAGACTAGGGTTTGATTTTTTTACCTAATTTGATGTAGCAACATCAAATTAAACTCGACCCATGCTTCTATTGTCCTCCTCTACCTCTCAATGCCTTCAATTTCTCTCTAGTCACCTTTCATCAACCTCTCACGCCTAGGGTTTCATGGATGAAACGTGAGAGATGGAGGAAATAGGGGTCTAGATAGGTAGGGGAGTGATGATGTGGTGTTTGGTAGTGATTTGGTGGAGGTTAGGTGGTGTGTACGGTGGAGAAGGTGGTTCTGCACACAGGGTATGGTGGTGAAGGAGAGCTCGACTGTTTTGGGAAGAAGGGGGGGTGTTTGGTTAGGTCATAGGGTTCGGGTGCTCCAGTGTGAGGCGAGTTCATCGATTTTTGATGTTCAGCGAGACTAAGCCGTGAGATGTGGAGCTGGTAGGTAGATCGGACGGTGATGCGGAGGCAAGCGAGGAGCGACCGTCGGATGAAGGGATACAACGAAACGAACGGTGCTAGATTAGGGTAGGTGCTGTAGTGTAAGGCGGAGATATCAAACTTTGATGAACAGCAAGGGAGCAACCGTTGGATTCAACTACCATCTAATCTGAAGGCTTGGAATTTCAGCGCTGTGGTGCTTGGCAGAGACTTCAGATTTTGATGCTCTATGAAGGAGCGACCGTCGGATGCTTCTGAGAACTGATCTGATGGCTGAGAACGGAGGCGTTTTTGTGTGTAGAAAATGAGGTTGTGCGCACCATTCTTCGCGGCTTCCTTGCGTGATTTCTCCCGGCTTTTCACTACTTTTCTGCTCTTTTTGCTCCGCAAGTCATCCAGACTTTATTTATTACCTAAAAATGCAAAATTAATTAATAAAAATATTTATTCTTGAAAACAATGAAAATACAGAATATGGGATAAAATGTAGAATTAATGCATAAAAGATGAGTTAAATGCCAACAAAAAGGGATAAATATATACAATATTTGGCACTCATCAATATTCATCTAAGGTAGCCCAAGCCTACCCAAGAGTTAGTGAAACCTACATGCATGTGCATTGATTGTAATCTGCATGCATTTTGCACAAAATCCGAGGCATAAGCACCCTTGTGTTACCATATATTCTTTTGTTTCCTTAAAAAAAGGAACACGAGCATAGAATCTAAAATGAATATCGATACTGGGGCATTGTCTTGGTTGCGGGAACAATTCCAACAGATGTTGGATACCAAGTTCTCAGAATATGAAGCCACGATGAAAGCCGAGGCAAAGAAGTTGACTCTCGAGGCCATTACTGGGTCTCTAGGAAAACATGAGGTTGATATTGGGGATAAAACAGGCGGGTCAGCTGATCTCTTTGTAGAAGAATATGAGGTAAGCACTATAAAAGCGGACTCAGGTAAGATTTTCACTGAAATACCCTGTTTTAATTCAGTCAATTCAATTCGATTAATGAAGGGTCAGAAATGCCCTTCGGCCATTCATGTTGAAAAAACTTTCCTGGTTGGAAAACCATAGAATTGTGTTCTTTCTAAAAATATTTCAGGAAATCAAAATAATTTTGGAAACAAAATATTTGACTTGGACAAGGAGCACAATGGTACTGATGAACCGACTCCCAATGACGAGGAAATGATCGAAGATGACGTACCTCATGAGATCCTTAGGTCATTAGATCACTTGGAAGACAAGCTGGAACCAGTCGAAGAAGTAGAGTCGGTCAATCTGAACACATAATATCAACCCCAAATGGTCAAGATCGGTACTACTTTGTCTTCATAAGAAAGGAGGATGATGATCGAGTTACTAACTCAATACAAGGATATATTTGCATGGTCGTATGAGGATATGCCAGGGTTAGATACAGACATGGTAGTACATCACTTACCTATCATCCCCGGAATGAGGCATGTCAAACAGAAGTTGTGTAAGCTCCGACCAGAGTGGTCTTTGAAGGTGCATGACGAAGTGATCAAGCAATATGAAGCTGGGTTTTTGATGGTTACAAATTATCCAGAATGGTTGGCTAACATAGTATCGGTCTCGAAGAAGGATGGCAAAGTACGAATGTGCATCGACTATAGAAACCTCAACAAGGCAAGCCCAAAAAAAGACTTTCCCCTCCCTCATATTGATATCCTTGTAGACAATGTTGCTGGGCATGGATTACTATCATTGATGGACGGGTTCTCAGGATATAATCAGATAAAAATGGCAAAAGAAGATAGGGAGAAAACATCTTTTATTACACCTTGGAGGACATTTTGCTATGTGGTAATGCCTTTCGGTCTCAAAAATGCTGGAGCTACTTATCAACGCGCAATGACTACTCTTTTTCATGACATGATACACAAGGAGTTGGAGGTGTACGTGGACGATATGATTGCCAAGTCCGAAAAAAGAGAAGATCATCCATCAGACCTACAGAAGTTGTTTGACCATCTCAGGAAGTACAAGTTGAGGTTTAATCCCAATAAATACACATTCGGGGTAAAATCAGGAAAGCTACTAGGGTTCATTGTCAGCAATAGAGGAATAGAAGTTGATCCAGAGAAAGTGAATGCAATCATAAATATGCCCCCCCCCCCTAGTTAGCAATTCGGGGTACGAGTAGTGGTTCGGGATGGTATACGTAGGGGAATTATACGAATTCAGATAGGTTGGATTCGTCAAAAATACGGTCAACGGTTCGTTTTTCGGGCAGTAGTTCAGAACGACATACATACGTGCATATTCGTTTTATAAATGTGAGTTCGGCACTTAAAATTCGGCTTACATATATGATAAATTGATAAGTATTATGACCTTATTACGAGACTAATTTTATTTGTATTTGATTTATAAGATGGAACAAAATACTTTAGTGCGATTACTTAACAAGAAGTAAACAATTTAATCGTATAAATGCATTAAAAAACTAGTTTATAGACTTTTAAACAAAAATGAACACATAAACACTGGTTAAAAAACTACCAATAGAAAATTTTAACGGAATAATTGTATTTAAATATAAAGTATATACACAAATCAAACAAAGTTCTAGCTCGGAAACACCATTCGTATTCAGTCAGTTCGGATACGTTTGCGAATCATTCGTGAGGTCCATATAATCCGGGAACTAGGTTCGAAGTTCAAATAGTTCGGAAATATCATTCGGATTCGGTCAGTTCGGATACGTTCGCGAATCATTCGGGAATGATTCAGAGAATTAATAACTAGGCTCCCCCCAAGAACGAGAAATAAATGCGAGATTTTCTAGGAAGAATTCAATATATCAGTCTATTCATCGTGCAACTAACTCCGGTTTGTGCACCAATCTTTAAATTACTACGGAAGAACTCGCCGAAGGAATGGAATGAAGAGTGTCAAGAGGCGTTTGATCAGATAAAGAAGTATTTGTCCAAGCCACCTGTATTGGTCCCTCTGGTCCTTGGGAAACCTTTATTGTTGTATTTATCGGTAACTGACTCATCCATGGGGGTAGTTTTAGGACAATATGACGAAGAGGGTAAGAAAGAGCAAGCAATATATTATATCACCAAGACATTGTCCAGATATGAATCAAAATATTCCACATTAGAGAAAACATTCCTTGCCCTTGTCTGGGCTACTCAACGACTTAGACATTACATGTTATCTCATTCGGTGCAGTTGTTATCAAGGATGGACCCATTAAATATTTATTTGAAAATCCAATGATCTCGGGGAGAACGTCCAGGTGGCAGTTGTTGCTAGAAGAATTTGACATCACTTATGTGACACAAAAGTCAATAAAGGGAAGAGCAATAGCATATCACTTAGCAGCACAACCTATTCCAAATTGTGAGACACTCATAACAGAATTTCCTGACGAACATATCCTTGTTGTTGAACAAGATGAAGAAGGTGAATTGTGGAAGATGTATTTTGATGAAGCAATGAACCCAGTTGGTAAAGGAGCAGGGGCAATTTTGATATCTCCTGATGAGGTACGCATTCCGATTGAATTTCAACTGTACTAACAACATAACTGAATATGAAGCATGCATTGCTGGATTGAGAGCTGCCCTAGAGTTATCAGTCAAGAAGTTGGAGGTATATGGAGATTCCTTGTTGATTTTCAACCAAACACAGAAAGTCTGGAAGATCAAGGAAGAAAAGCTAGTTTCATACCATGAATGCCTCAGGAAGCTGGTGGAGAAATTTGATTACATTACTTTTCATCATCTTTATAGAGACAAGAATCAGTTTGCAAATGCATTAGCTGTTTTAGCATCACTAATCTCGATCCCAGGAGATTCCACAGTCAAACCCATCGAGGTGGCACGAAGAGAGAAACCAGCTTACTGTTATGCTGTGGAGATCGAAGCAGAAACACCCGATGGAGATCCATGGTACCATGATATCAAGAATTACTTGGAGGATCGGACGATGCTAGACAGGTTGAGTAGAAAAGAGCGTCGTTACATACAACGCATGTCCTTTCAATTTATCATCCTCGGATGAGTGCTTCATAAAAAATCTTATGATGGGATTTTGTTGAGGTGTGTAGATGGAGATGAAGCTCGACGCCTTCTCAATGAGGTACATGAAGGAATTTGCGGCCCACACATGAACAAACACATGTTATCCAGGAAAATTATTCGGATGGGATATTATTGGACGACGATGGAATCAGATTGCTTCAAGTACGTGAAAAGATGCCATAAATGCCAAATACATGCCAATTTATTACATTTGCCACCGACCGAGTTGCACCATCTTACATCCCCATGGCCTTTTTCTGTTTGGGGCATTGACGTGATTGGGAAGTTAAATCCTTCCACATCAAATGGGCATGAGTACATCATAGTGAAAATCGATTATTTTACAAAGTGGGTAGAAGCAATATCCGTAAAGAATCCTATGGGGAATCAGTCTGTTAAGTTCCTCACGAATAACATCATACGTCGTTACGGATTTCCAAATGAGATTATATCAGATAATGAATCCAATTTTGTTAGCAAGGAGGTAAAAAGGGAGTGTGAAAAGTACAAAATCAAACTAAGGAACTCAACCGTTTACAGGCCCCAAACCAACAGTGATGTGGAAGCTGCAAACAAGACATTAGACAGAATTTTGAAAAAGATGATAGAAACATATAAAGATTGGAGTGATAAGTTACCTTATGCATTATAGGCCTATCGTACATCGATCCATACACCCACTGGTATGACTCCGTACTCTTTGGTTTATGGCACAGAAGCAGTTTTTCCCGTTGAAGTCGAAATTCCCACCTTACGAGTGATAAAAGAAGGCACGGTACCTGAAGATGAATGGATAGAGTCGAAGGTTCAACAACTGAATTTGATAGATGAAAAGAGGATACGTGCCGCATGTCATGCACGGACTTACCAGGAGAGGATATCTCGAAATTTCAACACGAAGGTTCATCCGCGAGGCTTAAAGGAAGGAGATTTAGTGCTTAAAGAAGTCGGACCTATACAACATTATGACCCAAGAGGAAAGTTCAAGCCTAATTGGGAGGGTCCGTACATCATCAAAAACATCTACCAAGGATCCGCAGTCCGGTTAACTAATCTGGACGGACGAGAAGAGACGAAGCTTACAAATGTCGACCAACTGAAGAAATACTACACCTAAGGTAAGTGCTCAAATCTATATAAGGGCGGCGAACGCTCATACAACTTAAGGAGAATTTTTTTTAGGAGTCCAGTATTTCTCTCTCTCATAGTGTCGGGTAGAAAATAAGTAAGGGCAGGGTCATCACCGTTTTGGGCCCCATTAGTCAGTCAAAAAAAATAAATCAAGAATTATTATTTTTTCAGTCTTATAGAGTAAGTCAGTCAAAAAAAAAAAAACAAAAAACAAAAAAAACAATAAAAAAAATAATACTAATAATAAAAAAAAATCAGAGCCATTATTTTCAGTTTCATAGTATCAACAAAAAGATAAAAATAAGGGGGCACCGCCATTGTCATACCGGAAGTCTTTTGAAGTCATGTTTAATAATAGAGAGAGATATGTTTGTTTGTATGTCATCACTAGTCTTGTACACCATCTCCTAAAGCTCTATCAGCAACGAACTTCCAAACGGGTAGATTTAAGTAGTAAAAAAAATAAATGATAATAATAAAATGAAAAAAAAAAGAAAAAAAAATGTGTAGTTAGTAGACAACCACTTGAGAAAATTGGTCGGCATTTGAAGAAATCAAGGAAGAATAAGAAGCACAATCAACATTTGAAGAAATCGGAGAAGAATAAGAAGCATCGAGGAGAAATGATCAACAATTGAAGGAGTAAGAAAAGAGTGGTAAGCCACATTATGAAACAAGGATAGAAGAAGGTAAGCCAGCATATATGTACTCGAGGGTTTTTCGGCAAAACATCAAACAATTGGGGATGGTTGGAAGTGGTCAGATTGACTCTTGAAAATTCGGCAGTGCCGGCGTAATACTAGTGTTCTCCCTCCCTACACGATAAATCAGGAAGTTGGGCTCCTATTATCATAATCAGGTATTATTGTTTTCAATTTTATAGTGTTTTTTTTTTAAATAAAAAAAAATAAAAAAACCTCTAGTTGCTTGGAAGGCGGTGAGGAAAAATCTAGGTAAACATATAATAATAATAATAATAATAATAATAATAATAATAATAATAATAATAACGGGCCCCTAGCTCAGCTGGTCATCCCCGTTCCCCAAAAGTTTAATGCGCTCCAGGAGGTCACAGGTTCGAGTCCCCAATGGCGTAATATTGCAGGAATTAATATGGAAGGTAGTGTTAGTTTGCCCCCCTTGTGACACAATCTCAGCCCCCCTCCCGTCGTTTCGGCTCCCTTGACTAGGTTACCCATGAGGCTCGCTGGTAGATTAGCACAGCAACCTGTTCAATTAATGTAATAGTATGTCGTTGGAGCTTAGCTTGTTAGGCTTCCAACTAGTTTCATGTAATAATATTCATCCAATAATATAATATTAATAATAATAATGGAAATTAAACCGTTTAGATTGACTGAGGCAATAATTCCATACAACTAGTTGTATTTTATTGTATTTCTATTTAGGATTTTCTTTTCTTTTTTTTTTTGTATGATTATTTTCTATAAAGGCACGTACTACTAATCATTTTCTTCTTGTGTGAAGCATAGCCTCCAACTCATTGATTCTTAGATCTTTTGATTGGTAAGACTCAATCTACAATATCAATCTGTAAGTCTTCGCGAGAAACTTTGTGCTTTAAAGGAGGAATGGCCTCCCGCTCAAAGAAAGTAAAGGATTGAAAAATCACGAAGACTTGCGGCAGTTCAGGGTGATTCAAGAAAATTAGATTTGAAGTGGCAAAAGTAGAAGTGCTATTGCAAGAGAAAATGGTAAGTAAGTGTTTCCTAGTTTTCCGCTACGCAACAATTGCAAACTTCTTGACTTAATTAATTAGTCATGAAGATGTATATGTACGCGTAAAATTAAAATGCTTAGAGGCGATCTGGGTGAAATCCATAGTGTCATCCCGGGTGGCTCAAGGTGAATTCAACAGTTTTAGAGGGAGCCTTTTACGTACGAAATTTGGGTGTTTGGCTTAGCCATTCGGTTGTATACAACCTAACCTCTGTCGAAGAGGGGCAACTGTGGACACCCTAATTTCGTACGGAAATTTTAACCGTACTTCCCTATGACCGTATTTAAGATGGTATATGCAGTGAGCCGATTGAATGCCCAAAATGAGGTATGTTTACACTACGTCTGGGATGACTAAAAGTGTGTCCATGTAGTCCAAATTCTAAAGAATCAAACAGTCCATATTAGGTCCGTTTAGTGGCCTACTAGCTAACCTCCACCAGTTCAAATGGTCTTTTAGGCTCGATTAAAATATGTCAAAACTAGTCCATTTAGACAGACGTCCACCCAACCGAAATGTGTAAAAATGACGACACCATTTGCTTTGCTCCCAATACTTTCTAACGAACAATAATCTTAGATTAAATGAAAAATATGCTGATTTTGGAAATGGTATTGTGAAATAAGAATACACAAAATTGGTTAAAAAGAACAAAATCAACAATTTATAGGTGAAATGGACAGTTAGATTTTGATACTGTTTAAATGGACAAAAATGTAAAAATAGGCAGGATGTAACCAGTTTCATCGTGTCCATTTTCAAATATTTTTTCTTATTTTTAATTTACACAGGATGTATCTAGTTTCATCCTTGCTATTTTTTAAATTTAAGCTAGGTTGAAACTAGTTTCATTCTTACTATTTTTTTTTTGGCCATTTCACCCAAACTATTTTTTACTCGTCAATTTGAACCGTAATTTAAAAATATTTGGACAAATGACCCATTTTTCGATAAGAATAATATTTTTGAAATATGGAAATGAAATTTAGGGTTTTAATTTGTGCCATTGGATTTAGTCCATTTAATCCGAAGGTTCTAGTCGATGGGAAAACATTATAAATAGGGAGAAAATTCTTGCTGTTAAGGGCGGAAATTTTTAGGGAGAAACCGAGAAATAAAAACAGAGAAAAACCATTTTAGTAAGAAGGAGAATAGGAGACGTATTTTAGTGGGCTTTTGATCGGCTATCGCTCGAAGTGGGACTTGGAAACGATCGGGTTTACGGAAGTGTGCATCCCTTTGTTGAATCATCCTGATCTAAGCGATATTGTGATCAATAATTAGCGAAAGCAGCTCCGTACCATAACCAAATACCTTTTATGAAAAAACAGTATGCAATTGTATGATGGGTACATGTGAAAACCAATGAAAGTTCAGTTGATCTCCTTTGATTGATGATTTTCTTTTAGCTTCGTTCTTTTCTGTTTGCAAGTTTAATTGTGTTGTGCATCATCTTGCTTTTGTTCGTATTGAGTTCATATGCTAATAACTTGATTCATATATAAGTCGATCAGTCCTTATGATTTTGAATGAATGATAACTACAAGAGAGTCCGCCATGGTCTGATTTGCTCCGTTTTACTTTGATACTAAATCCAGCGTATTAGGATTCTTCGTATTGCCTACAGTCGAGATCATCTCTCTGATGCTAAGTTTATGTATTTTCCGTGAATCACTTTTGGTGTCTCATATAGTTGGTTTTCATATCTACGCATCTGTTGTGAGAATGAAGTACATGTTACCGTATTCTATATGAAATCATTGGCGACTTATTGATGAGAACATTTTGCTGCCACTAATTAGCATATAGGTCTATAGTAGTTATCTTATCTATCTCATAACATAAGTCCCTGCATGGTCTGTCTGAGTGGTGATGGAAATATGCTTCTTAGTCGGCTTAAATATTCTCATGTGCGAATGAATCCTAAGGTATAGTCTCATACCAATTTCTGCCATATTTGTTTCTCTGAATTGATGAGAATAGCAATGATGATTTGATGACTGATTAATAATAATAATAATGAAGTGATGATTGGTTAATAATAATAATAATAATATGATGACGAATGATTAATGAAGTGATGATTAATAATAATAATAATAATAATTTGTTAATGATGATGAGACGATTGGTTAATAATAATGATAATATTGGTTTGATAGTTGTTGGCGTGATTTTTCGATAATAGTAATTTCTCCATTCATAATAATAATAATAATCAGTTTGTTTTGTTGGCAGGTGTTAGTTGGTGTCAATTTAATTAGCGAAAATAATTGTAATTTCGGGTATTTCGTTTATTTATTTATTAGTTCATTAAAAGTTAGAACCCTTGAATCCCAAATATAAAGTAGAGGCCAAATTTCGGCTTGGACAGGCTAGGTGCCTCACACCTTCCTACCCCGTATTTTGATTTCCGGATTGAATCTCTGAAAATTGGATCAGTGTTATTTTTTGGGTCCCAACTCTCTAAGTTGGGTGGCGGCTTCGATAATAATAATTCCCCTAATAATAATTTCCTTACGTGATTCCAATTTTGGATATTTTAGAAACCCTAACCGATTTCGACGGTATCCACACGTTTTACCTGTCTCCGTCGCCTAAACAAGCGTGGAACGCAAGATCCAAGGAAACTATCATATACTTGCTGAAAAGGAACATGCGCTTAGAGTATCTAATCATGTGGTCGAGTTAAATGGGTGCTTGTCTCCACTATTACGCTATAAACAGAATTCTTTGACAACATTCATACAAGTATTGTGGGTAACATCTTCCTCTTTTGTCAACATTTGCATACTTCACTTTTCTATTACCATTTTCTTATCTATCCATGTGATTTCAGTATGTGAGTGTTGTGGAAAACGTTGCAACAAGTACGATGACTATCTTAGTAGAGTTTTGCAATGAGGTTGTGTTGGATATTTTCAACAAACCCTTGAATTGTAGGCATTTAGGCTGTTCCCGGGGTTCGACCCCCGAAATTTTCTTATCTATCCATGTGATTTAGACAACGTCTCGCTGGAAATTTTCCGTTCTAGGGTTTCTATTGTCAGTTAGAAAAACTGAACAGAAATCTCGTTTCACCAATGAACGCATTGAAGGAAGAGATGTGCCTGTTCACTCTGAAAAGATGCCTGTAGAGATGAAGAGTCATCTCCAAAGGGTGTGATTTCCTCTTTAAATAGGAGACTTGTTTTCCATTCAAAAACATCTCAACTCTCTTTGTTTTCTTTCTTACAAGCATCATCAGAAACAAAACCAGTGTGTTCTTGGTTGGATCAAGGTCGTACAAGCTTTGAATCCAACACTGTTGTGGGGCTTCAAGTATTCTGACGGCGATATTCATTGACCTGTTTGTACTCGCCAATTCAACTGGGAGGGTCGAATAATTGTCGAAAAGAATCTTTCATTAGAGCCTTGAACCCTAATACAACATTCTTTTCTTCAGCCTGTTTTAGTGTCAATTTTCCAACAGGTTGAATGTCACACGAAAGTAATTGTGTACGTGTGATGATTGGAATGTATGTGGGATGTTTGCATCTAAAGAACCCATGCAGGCTAATTATTTGTCTTTCTACTTTGTGTCTATCCTTAGTAGTTCTTCCAAGGTGAGAAATTGGAGTAGGTTTTGTGGGTATACCTCTTGTAAACCCTCTCGAGACTATAACTCATCCACTAGGGACACCTAGGGGCTTAAAGGCTTGTTATACATGTTAAGTGTAACCGTATTCTCAACGAAATGGAGTTGTTGTATTTAGGATTAGTTTATTTAGTTTTCTCGAGGACTATAAAAACCTAAGTGTGGGGGAATTTGATAAGTGCATAATTCATATGATTTTAGTGTCAATTCCATACTTGCTTTAGTTATTATTCTTGCATATTTTCGTATTATTACTCTTGTTTACTCTTATTTGTCTCCATTAGGTGAATCATCCAAAAAGTAGCTACAAAGTTCTTAAAAGAGATAAATAGAGAAGTATTCCAAGTATCTAAGTGCCAAAATCCAAGAGAAGTTGAAAAAGTGCGACGAAAATGAGCAAGACGCTCAAAATCAAGAGACGGGCATGTTTATGGGTGAAAACTGTTTCTGCTGGTTTTGGTAAATTTTTGTGTGTGTGGATGAGAAACGAATTTAAACCCTAAACAAATGCACTGCACGGGAGTGCTTTTTGATTCGAGATATCAATCTATTCAATTCTGGCCTAAACCAAGAAATGGCCGTTCCAGACTTGCTTCGGTCACAAAGTGAAGGAGATGGGGTTGATCTTAGGGAGGGAAGCGAAGAAGGTGTTGAGATTATGAAGGTGTTGGCTGTTTATGACTTGTATCAGAATGATGAACTGGCTTGCACAATGAAAGCTATCAGTTCTGGGTGTTTTCTGGACACTGATGAGAACATTTGGTTTTTTTGTGTTTTTTTTGTGTTGTTTGGAAATAGGTGAAGGACATATTTATACAAGTCATTGAGCGCAACCCTCATCTCGTAGGAAGTGGAGTAGGTGAAGTGATGGAGTAGTGGGGTCGTGTAGGAGTGGTGATTATCACACGATCACACCTTTGCCCACTTCCCTCATCACTGTTAACCGTCCACGTTTTCCTGACACGTTCATGTAATGGCGCGTTGCACGTTGCACGCTGTAGACCGCCAGACCAATATCCCAGTAAGTATCCCTCAGTTTGTGACATGCTTGATGTCTCGAATAAGCGGATCGTGGGACCCACCGCAGGAAATAACATATGGTGCTATTAAGTTAAATAACTAAGTTATTTAAGGAATCGATATTTATGAAATATCGTGTATGCTCGATGCATGTAATGCATCGAAAACAATCAATATGTATGAAACATCGCTGTTTTAAAGCTTAACCGAATAAGTCGCGGATTAAGCGTCTTAAAACAACATTACGTCCAACCATCGTCGAGTGATCGTTTAGGGGCCACACGGGTGAGCTATCCACTGGTCGATCACTCCCTGTGGCAGAGTGGCGGACAGTGATTATCGAGATGCTTCATTAGTTACCTAGTCTTTAACCTAGGTTGTCCGACCAAGCTGGAAAAGTTGGACGAACGATATGGTTTACGGCATATATTTGCGACCGTTTGATGGAATTTTAGGATTTTTAGGAGGTGCGCAAGCATCCCTCTTTGGCTTGACCGAATCCACACATGGGCGCCAATGTTGGTGGGACCGACCGGTCATGCGTGGAGACGGCTCGTTGTTGTGCACGCCTATACCTCTCCGTCCCGTGAACGCTTGATCTAGGCCACTCAATTTGACTAGCAAATATGAGTGGTCGTGATCGATTTGCAACATAAATTCATTGTCGCAAAGGATTAAAGGCTGCGTGACATGCCACTTAGGGGCGCGCGTTTCGAGGTGCCGAGTCCTAGTCTGCCTAGCCCACCGGCAGATATGCAACGCCGCAAGCGAAGATGGATGGTAGTGATCGAACTACGACAGATATGCAACGCCGCAAGACCTAATTAGGGTTTTGAAACAGTCACGTATACGTGACTTTGGCCAAACGGTTTGGCGAGCTATGCTTCTCCTTTGGAGAGACCGATCGTGCGGGGCCTACGTTTGGATGATGGTGAACATATGTGCACCTCCCTGATGGTCCTAGGTATGATCTAAGCCATCCAAACATACTGGCTAAGTTGGATGGTTGTGATCGATTTAAGACGTTAGTGGAATTTCCGCGACCCTTAGAAGCATCACGCCTGCCGTGGTTTGAGCAATCGTTTCATTGCTCCATGGCCTTGTCGTGAGAAAACCGATCGGGTGAGGGAGAAGTGGGCCCGCTAACGTGTGCGTTAGCGCTTCTCTGATCATTCATGGGATGATCTAATCCGTCCAACTAGACTGGAGAGGTTTGGACGGTCGTGATTGTTTTAAGACTGTTTTGGGAAGTCCATGCTCGATCGAGCCTTCTTCCACAGCAGCGCGGCCACCTTATTTTAGGGCTGGCGTTTGGTGCGCTGGGAAATATGGCGTGGTGTTCGACCGTCTGGGGCATAAGTTGGCCCGCTGGTGGTCATTACGGTGATCGCCTGCTCCTGCTAGGGTTCGTCTAGGCTGGTTAAATCATGCTGTCAACTTGCGTGGCCGTGATCGTTTCTGAGACTGATACGGACAATCCAGATTTCTCTTAGGAAATTAAATATGCTCGATCGGGCTAATATAAGCACGCCGATACGATATTCTCTTTGTTAGAGAATGGTGTAGCCTGTACGGGTATTTCGTGCATACCTCATTATTGACACTTGGAGATTCATGCTACTCTGATGAGAGTAACACTCAGTCATCATGTCGCACCAATAATGAGAGTTATGCTGAGAACATCACAGGAAATACTAGGAAAATCATGCATTAATTAATAATGCTACAAATTCACAGAATATTTGGGATTGTTGCTGCATGCACCATTCTGGGTGAAGTTTGTGTATTTATTGAATTGCTTCGAATAAATAAAGTGAAGAGGTACTCATCACTTATCAAACGGCTTTACCTTTGCAGGATGTCAGCGCATTAAGTTTGGTTTTACAATTTTATCCCTGAACTAAAATCCACCATCAACATTAAGTCCCCTGCCTAGCACGTATTGGTTGCACTATTGTGGGGTTAGGCATTAGATGGTGACAGTAAAATAAATTCACATGAAAGGTTTCAGTGTGTGTTACCCGGATGTAGTTTGGCATGTTTCTTGGACCAGATGCATTTCTTCTTATCGCACGGTAGCTGCCTTCAAATACTCAGGTTTGATAAGCATCCGTTGATTGATATCCCGCATCTGTAGCCTTTATACACGGCAAGTAGAAACTCGTTTTCTTCCCGGAACTCTGAGACTTATCTTCCCATCGCAGAATTGTTTCCTTCTCTATTCC
Source organism: Papaver somniferum (assembly GCF_003573695.1). Lineage (NCBI taxonomy): Eukaryota > Viridiplantae > Streptophyta > Magnoliopsida > Ranunculales > Papaveraceae > Papaver > Papaver somniferum. Next base: position 37,382,992 of record NC_039362.1, on the reverse strand, counting down.
AGGTATTGCTCCAGGCTCGTCACACGTCTTGATCTTTCGTTTGATAATGATTTTTTTTTTAATCATAACCTCTTCTTGAAGAATCTTTTGGAGGCTGCTGGTGATGATTACTCTGGTACCTCTCCGGAAAGAAGCTTTGAAGTCAACAAACCTGAGGCTGATGCGTTCGAGGAGGTGATGGCTAAAATTGATCTTCCGCTTCGAGAGGATGATCATGTTGTACATGGCATGTCCATTCTGCATCTGCGCATTGCTCGAAAACGTGCTCAAACTATTTTGGCTTCATCGACAGGGAGGAAAAACATAGGCATGATGAAGCGTCGCAATCACCGGTGAGCACGAGAGCCGAGAGATTTGCAGCACGGCTAAAGAGGCGAAGGATTTAACATGAACGACCTCCGAGTGAAGATAAGCGTGATTATATGATCCAAGATGGCGTGATAATCCTCGATTCTGATACGGATGAACCCGAGCGCCCAAAGGTAGTCAACACAATCTCCAACGCTGCAGTGGCCCTTGAGGAAGATACGGAAGCTATTCCTACTGAGGAGGCAGACCCAAAGGAAGAAGCAGTGGCAACCTATGACAACGGTGTTGAAGCAGACTCCGGCGATGGTGAAGGCACGATTGATCTCCTTGATGACTAAATCTCCCTGTTCCCTTTTCTCTTTTTTTTTGGACGAGTATTTTCTCGTAATTTGTGGACACTTTCTCTTTGTACTCAATGGCGGCCGAGTTTAAGGTCTTCTTCTTTTTTTGCTTGCTTGTTTGAACAAGGGTTTCATATTGCTTTGAGATAAATCTTCCAACATGGATACATCAGAATCCTCCCAGGCAGTGATGCGCCTTCATGTGATCGCATGTTATTCTTGTGATGAAAAAGTAATACCATAATGAAACATCACAAACCTGTCTATGCTCCTGTCGTGAGGTCTTCCTGATTCTTTTGGAGTATACTGCTTGAAGCGTTTTTTCCTCTTTTCCTCTGCACATATTCTATTCCTCCAATCGTTTTCCAAAGGATACGAAATGTTTCTTTTAGGGTTTTCTTTCTGGTTTAATATGGTGGGTAATGATAATTTAGGCTGACTCAGAATTTTGTGTCATGTTTAAGGGGTAAAGAAATTCCTAAAAGGAAATAATACTTTGATTAATTTGGAAATTGAAACCCTAATTATGAATGCAAGTAGTGCAATCATTTTGGAGGAAATAAAAATATTGTATGAAATAGGAAATTGCTGGAAGAAATACTAAAGAGAACGCTGGAGGAATAGATAGCACAACGTTTTCGGTATGGAGAACGCTGGAGGAAGTGGTAGCACAACGTCTTAGGTACTGTAAGGTTCGAGCCATCGTAAATGAATCGTCACGCCTTCCAGTTTGTCGGTATTGATGAGCTTGCAGTAACCGCCTAAGATAACATCTGCCACCAGGTATGGCTCATCTTCCCCTTCTGTAGGTGAATCAGACTGAGCGGTCATTTTCACTGTCACACCTCCAACTTGAAACGCGGTCGCCTTTGTTACCAAATCTCCAATTTTAAATGGGTTTGGGCGTTGCACACCCACTTGGTCCTTGGACTCGTCATCTTTAATCGAGACAACTTCTAAACTTTTGAAAAAGCGTTTGAAAGGACCAGCATCCCGTTCACATCTCCTAGTGGCGGTTGGGTTGTTAATTGGAGAGAGTCCCCGAGACTTATCAGAAGGAGCAGTGACTAGTTGCTAAAAAGGTTGTTCGATGCGACTTACTTGGGTCCGGAATCTCCTAACATATGCTGCCGGGTTCTCTCCAGGTAATTGCGTCAAATTTGTTAGTGATTGATACGGCATCAAATAGTCTTCGGGATTGGATGAATTGTTGGAGATCCTTTCAGGTACTGAAATCGGTAAAGGACGTACTCCCAACGTTTCCTTATTGTGAGCGTCCCAGGACCATATCATAATTCGGGTATCCTTTGACTATGTAGAATTTTGCATGCGTCAGGGCATCACCCACCTTAACTTCAAGATCAATGTATCCATAGGCATCTCTAAATTCTCCCTCTGAATTCCTGATTACGGTTGAGCTGCAAATAACTTCTTGTTTCAAAATATTTGCGGCTTTCAAAGTCTTGACAGTAATGATGTTGAATTCGGAGGTCACATTAATCAATGTGATGTCGAACTCGACATCCTTCAAACGAGTGACGGTCAAGAGTCCCCAGTTCCTCTTGCTAGTTGCATCTTCTAGGAAAGACTGAGGTTTCGAAATTGTTTCCTTTTCTGGATACAAACGCCTGCCTGACACAATGTGATTGAGTGCTGAAAATATATCTTGACGATGTGCCTTGGAGAAGTATAAGATTTCATATAAATGCTCCATCATAGACTGTACAGTCTTGTGAACAAAATCCCCAGAAATCATGCAGCTCCTAATAGGAAGAGGATCTCTATGAACGCCTTCGTTTCCTAACTGAAGTTCTCCTGCCTCTACCTTTTCTCTGAAAATGTGCTTCAATTTGTTGCAATCCTTGGTAGGTTGATGGACGAAATCTATGGTAACGGCAATATTTGGGATTTGCCATCTCTTTCTCGGTCGGCGGACGTCTGATAAGGGGAAGATTGATCGCGTTATCTTGAATCCATGCCTCCAAGAGTTCTATGACTTCATTCATGGGAAATGGGAAGTCCGGAAATGTATCTCCAACTTCTTGTACAGGAGTCTGCCCGCTCCCTTTCGAGATGAATTTGTCTGCGCTGGAGCCGCACGCTTGGGTTGTTGTTCTGTTACTGAAGCTTTCCTTTTTCCTCCTTCTCCTACCACGCTCACAGAAGGACCAGTGTTGTATTGCTTGTTGATGAGATGCCTGCTTCCTCGACTCTCACGTGCATCTTCGTTTCGAACAATTCTGGTTCTTTTCAACAATGCTGGGGCCGTTGTGGCTGAACGTTTAGCGTCTTCATGGAGCTCAGAAAATGTCTGAAATCCCAGATTCTCTAACAAAGCACGGTATATGGGAATTATTCCGTTAATGCATAACTCCACCAACTGGCGTTCGATGACATTCGGATCATGACAATCCAACGCTTGAATCCTGAATATCTTAACGAAGTCGTTTGGATGCTCGTTGTTGCATTGAAAGATTCTCCCCAAATCTGAAAAGGTAATCTGCTCAGACACGAAGAAATACTTCATGTAGAAGGCACTGACCATCTCACCCCAATTGGATATGTTGTTAGGTGTGATGTTGTTTTACCAGGTGTACGCTCTTCCAGTAAGTGACTTTGAGAACTCTTTCAAGCGGAAAACATGGTTATATTCATGTTCCCCCAAAGATTCCAAAAATCGAGAGATATGTTCACGAGCGTTACCAGTACCATCATAAAGGGAGAACTGAGGAGAGGTGTATCCTCTTGGAAGGGGAATCTATTGCACGTCTTGAGGGTATGGAGGTTGATGTTGGTGCATGTCCATTGGATTTCCTTTGCCACGGTTTTGGAGGAGTCGCTCCAGGTCCTCACTTGTAATGAAGTTGGATGGCTGGTCCCTTTCCCTCGGGCGTTCAGGAGAAACACGAGCTTCTTCACCTATGTAGGTCTGCTTCGTTGAAGTGCCTGCTCTGGGTGTATTGAATGAGTCCCTTGTTGGTTCCAGGGGCTGTTGTGACTCTTGTGGAAATCGCTCGGTTAGAGTTTTGAGAAAAGTGAGTACCTCCTTCTGAGTTGTAGCCATATCCGTTTGACACCTAGCAAGAACTTCTTGCCTTTCCATCAAATCCAAAATGGTAATTGAGAGCTGTCCTCCTCTTGTTCCTCCAATCCCTCGTCCTGGCGGAGGAGTGGATCCTGGTGACGACTGGAGGCGTTACACTTGAAGAAATGCCCGGATTTGCGGCTGCTCTGGCTCTGGTAATAAGAGGTGTCACACCTATTGGAATATCTCCCGCTCCGCTGGTGTTGGTGGTAGAGGAGGCGGCTCCACGAGATGTATTGATCACGGTAGCTCCACTGACAGGGACATCGACGCCGATAGTGTTGTCAGTACTAGTTCCATCGGAATTGATTGCTGATCCAGACCTGAGTTCTACCATCTTGAAATTGATAAAATTGAATTGGGTTTTGAAGAAATTGACTTCACAACCGAGAGATTAATCTCCCACTGTGGTCGCCAGTTGTTAATGGGTAAAAACTGTTTCTGCTGGTTTTGGTAAATTTGGGTGTGTGTGGATGAGAAACGAATCTAAACCTTAAACAAATGCACTGCACGGGAGTGCTTTTTGATTCGAGAGATCAATCTATACAATTCTGGCCTAAACCAAGAAATGGTTGTTCTAGACTTGCTTCGGTCACAAAGCGAAGGGGATGGAGTTGATCTTAGGGAGGGAAGCGAAGAAGGTGTTGGCTATTTATGACTTGTATCAGAATGATGAACTGGCTTGCACAATGAAAGCTATCAGTTCTGGGTGTTTTCTGGATACTGATGACAACACTTGGTTTTTCTGTGTTTTTTTGTGTTGTTTGGAAATAGGTGAAGGATCTATTTTATACAAGTCATTGAGCACAACCCTCATCTCGAGGAAGTGGAGGAGGTGAAGTGATCGAGTAGTGGGGTCGTGTAGGAGTGGTGATTATCACACGATCACACCTTTGCCCACATCCCTCATCACTGTTAACCGTCCACATTTTCCTGACACGTTCTTGTAATGGCGCATTGCACGCTGCACGCTGTAAACCGCTAGACCAATACCCCAATAAGTATCCCCCAGTTTGTGACATGCTTGATGTCTCGAATGAGCGGATCGTGGGACCCACCGAAGGAAATAACATATGGTTCTATTAAGTTAAATAACTAAGTTATTTAAGGAGTCGATATTTATGAATTATCGTGTATGCTCGATGCATGTAATGCATCGAAAACAATCAATATGTATGAAGCATCGATATTTTAAAGCTTAACCGAATAAGTAGCGGATTAAGCGTCTTAAAACAGCATTACGTCCAACCATCTTCGAGTGATCGTTTGGAGTCCATACGGGTGAGCTATCCCCTGGTCGATCACTCCCTGTTGCAGAGTGGAGGACGGTTATCATCGATATGCTTCATTGGTTACCTAGTCTTTAACCTAGGATGTCCGACCAAGCTGTCAAAGTTGGACGGACGAGATGGTTTACGACATATATTTGCGACCGTTTGATGGAATTTTAGGGTTTTTAGGAGGTGCACAAGCATCCCTCTTTGGCTTGACCGAATCCACACATTGGCGCCGATGTTGGTGGGACCGACCGGTTATGCATGGAGACGGCTCGTTGTTCTGCACGCCTATACCTCTCCGTACCATGAAGGATTGACCTAGTCCACTCAATTTGACTAGCAAAGATGAGTAGTCGTGATCGATTTGCGACATAAATCCATTGTCGCAAAGGATTAAAGGCTGCGTGACATGACACTTTGGGGCGCGTGTTTCAAGGTGTCGATTCCTAGTCTGCCTAGGCCGACCGACTACATGCAAAGGTAGGCCCACAGTGATCACGTTGACACTCTTGGGACCTCTTAAGTCTATATCTACACCCTCTATCCAGGATGGCGAAGATGGATGGTCGTGATCGAACTACGACAGATATGCAACGGTGCAAACCCTAATTAGGATTTTGAAACAGTCACGTATACGTGACTTTGGCCAAACGGTTTGGCGAGCTATGCTTCTGCTTTGGAGAGACCGATCGTGCGGGGCCCACGTTGGGCTGATGGTGAACATATGTGCACCTCCCTGATGGTCCTAGGTATGATCTAAGCTATCCAAACATGCTGGCTAAGTTGGATGGTTGTGATCGATTTAAGACATTAGTGGAATTTCCGCGACCCTTGGAAGCATCACGCCTGCCGTGGTTTGAGAAATCGTTTCATTGCTCCACGGCCTTGCCGTGAGAAAACCGATCGGGTGAGGGAGAAGTGGGCCCGCTAACGTGTGCGTTAGCGCTTCTCTGATCATTTATGGGATGATATAATTCGTCCAACTAGGCTGGCGAGGTTTGGATGATCGTGATTGTTTTAAGACTCTTTTGGACAGTCCATGCTCGATTGAGCTTTCTTCCACAGCAGAGCGACCACCTTATTTTAGGGTTGCGTTTGGTGCGCTGGGAAATATGGCGTGGTGTTCGACCGGTTGGGGCATAAGTTGTCCCGTCGGTGGTCATTACGGTGATCGCCCGCTCCTGCTAGGGTTCTTCTAGGATGGTTAAATCATGCGGTCAACTTGCGTGGCCGTGATCGTTTCTTAGACTGATACGGACAGTCCAGATATCTCTTAGGAAATTAAATATGCTCGATCGGGCTAATATAAGCACACCGATACGAGATTCTCTTTGTTAGAGAATGGTGTAGCCTGTACGGGTATTTCGTGCATACCTCACTATTGACACTTGGAGATTCATGTTACGCTGCTGAGAGTAACTCTCAGTCATCATGCCGCACCAATAATGAGAGTTCTGTTGAGAACAACACAGGAAATACTAGGCAAATCATGCATTAATTAATGTGGTAATTGAATTTTTGTCCCTACTTTTGATGGTCTACACAAATATCCTTATCACATAATAATTTTGTCCCTCTTTATCTATAAGCCCATCAGGGGCCCATCAACAATTTAGGGACTTCCAAATATACCCCAACCTTTATACCTTATTGAAAGTAGGGACTTCTTCTTATCTTCTTTATTTCTCATCCAGAGAAAAACTATCGAGCTCACCACCATTTCCATATCCGTCGCCACCATCATCATCATCTCCGTCGCCACCATAACGAACGCAACCAACACCAGCAACATCTCCATCGTCACCATCTTCGTTTCTAGTCCGTCGTTACACCACCTTAACCATCTTCTCCGCCGCTAATTTGTAACCTAAAATCAGATCGCTCCACCACCACCTCTGCAACTACGACCACCTTCTCCGCCGTTAATGGATTCAGGATTTAATCGAACTATCATCAACATATGACACCTTCTTCTTCTTCTTCTTCTTCTTCTGAGTTTGTAATCGGATTCAAATAGATCGAGATCTGTTTTTATGTTGAAATTATAGATCGAGATCCGTTTCAGGTTACAATTTATGGTGGTGGTGTAGCATCGACGGCGGATGAGGTATGTTTCTTTCGGTACTGGTGATGTAGATAGAGGTGGTTTTGGTTGCAATGATACAATTGGTGTTGGATTTTGGTTTTGGTTGTTTTGGTGGTGGTGGTGGTGTTGGAGATGTGTGATTTTGTTGGTGGCAGTGTTGGTATGAGTTGTTGTTACAGAGATTGAAGCCTGTTGCTGAATGAAATATGGTGGTTATCTGGGTTGAAGCAGGCAGTGATATTGGATCAACTATGGTTGTTGATCCATATATTTTTGGATCAACTCCTGTTGTTGACCCAATTTTTTATTGGATCAACTATGGTGGTTTTGGTTGGAATGATGAAGTTGGTGTTGGATTTTGGTTCTGGTTGTTTTGGTGGTGGTGGTGGTGCTGGAGATGTGTGATTTGTTGGTGGCGGTAATGATGGATAGGTACGAATGAGAAATTAGTCATGGAAATAGTAGTAGAATGGTGGTTCCGGTTGTTGTAGTAGTCGATATTGTTTTTGAAGCTGGTCTTGAAGTTGTTTATGAAGCTACAGGTAATGAAATATGGTGGTTATCTGGGTTGAAGCAGGCAGTGATATTGGATCAACTATGGTTGTTGATCCATCTATATTGGATCAACTATGGTTGTTGATCCATATATTTTGGATCAACTATGGTTGTTGATCCATCTATATGGTATGAACTACTGTTGTTGATCCTTTGAACTCATGTTTTGTAGTTTAAATCATGTAAATTTCTTCCAATGTTGAACTTGTGGTGCAACGGTAGCATGACTGACTCCATGTCAGATGATGCGTGTTCGACTCACGCCAAGTTCACTCCATTTTACATGGATCAACTTCTATTGCTGATCCACTAAAATTGGATCAACTTCTACTGTTGATCCTTTTTTCTTGGATCAACTATCGTTGTTGATCCCCTAAACTAGATAAACTTCTACAGTTGGTTCTATTTTTATTTGGATCAACTATTGTTTTTGATACAAAAATATTTGAACCGGTGGTAGCGGCGACGAACTTGTGGTGGTGGCGGCAACAGACTAGTGGTGGTGTAATGGTGGTGGTGAAGGAGTGGTGGTTTAATACTAGTGGTGGTGGCGGTTAATAGGTTGTAGTTTTTGAACGGTGGTGGTGGAATGGTAGTTGAATGTTGGTGGTGGTGGTGCTAGTGGTGGTGGTGAAGTGGTAGTGGAAGAAATTTGTTCCATTTTAAAATAAAGAAAAAATATTATATGGATGAGGGTATTAACGTAATCTAATATTAAATGGATAAAGTTATTAAAAAAGGAGGGACATATTTATTGTTGCGTAAGAATATATTTGTAGGGAGTTAAAAGTAGGGACATATAATTAATATGTCCTTAATTAATAATGCTATAAATTCACAGAATATTTGGGATTGTTGCTGCATGCACCATTCCGGGTGAATTTTGTGTATTTATTGAATTGCTTCGAATAAATAAAGTGAAGAGGTACTCATCACTTATCAAAAGGCTTTACCCTTTGCAGGATGTCAGCGCATTAAGTTTGGTTTTACAATTTTATCCCTGAACTAAAATCCACCATCAATAGGGCCAAAGACCGAGATTAACTCATCAAATTAAGGATTTCTCATCAACATCTTGAATATAATTTAAATATAAAAATAATTCAAAAATAATGAGGTCATTCCGAGTTCGGAAGAAGAAGTTGTGGGCAAAACAAGCTTTTTATCGAATACCGAAGACATGAAAAGTATGCAAACGGGTATGCAAACAGGTATGCATACTATATTTCCCTGGATTTGTCTGAGATTTAAGCATGCAAATGGGTATGCATACTCTTGAAGCCCAAAATTCCTGAACTATGCTTAGGGTCTTTAATTACTACTTTTTAGGGTCGGGTTCCTTAACCGACTAGGATACTTAGAGGCCAAGCATTGTAAACCTATATAAATAGGTATTAGGCCTTCCAAAGAATTTAACTATATCGATCTCATATAACAAGTTTTATATCAAAATCTAGGGTTTACCCCTTTAGGGGGAACCTATTCTTCTTTGTAATATGAGTAGCTAAATCCTTTATTGATTAAGGATGAATTCAATGTTTTAATCTTGAAGCTTCATTAATAATACAGATCTATTGAGAGTTTTTATCATCATCGTTTCTTTTTTCCATATCTAGGGTTTATGAGTGATTCTTAGATTGATTTGGAGTGCACGCTAGATTGATCTATTGATCATTCTATTGCTAGTAAAAGTTAGGAGATAAGTAATCGTCGATTAAATCTATATACAAGTAGAGGGATTTTATGGAGAAGTCGAGTGTAAAAACAACACCAGTAAGTAAACCTTGAGCTAAGAGTTTAACTACTAGGATTAACCTAATTCACAAAGCTTAAAGCGTTCGATTGAATTACACCTTAAGTGAGCTACTACTTGGTGGTTCGGTTGAATAAAATCTGATAATGGAGAGCTTCTGTATCCGTGGTAAAAGGACTTTTGCGGATAGCACTAAGCTAGCTGTTATTCTACGGTTGGTGATGAATGGTTCTTACAAACGATACATAAGTATACTAATACATCTATCGCTTGGTGACGGCGAAGGATTCCTTAATCATCTTTCTTTTCTTATTGTCTTTTTAATTATATCTTGTAAACCAAAACTCCCTTTGTTATTTACTTTATTTTGCTGATCAAATAACTTATCAATTACACAGCTCTCTGTGGGAACGATCTCTTACTACCGCTATATTACCAGTTAATTAGTGGGAAATATCTTTATCAATTTGTTGCGCTCACGGGACGCATCATGTGAACACATTAGTTCTCCCCCTTTTTATCAATGTAAATTGGCAAAGGTACGAAAACTAGTGGGATCATAATGAAATTCTCATAAAGATCATTCATGACTAAAAGAGAACATATCAACTTTGTTTCGATGATTTCACATAGTCGAAACTTAGTGTATTCATCAAGGAGTTTATAAAGATACAAGAAAACTCATACAATATTCTATAACCGCACTCCCCACAAAGATTTGGTAATTAATCACAAGTTCAAATAAGAACGCTCCCCCATACAATGTCATTCCTGAAAGGAACAACAAGAGCGACCTTACTTTTACAAGAAAAGAAGGATTTCTTTGGACATTAAAAAATCACATGAAACATGAATTTGTATCCAGAAAAATCAATTAAATTAACCACAAGAGAACCCATGATTAATTTAATCGGAAATGCTCAACATAACAAAATTTGCAGAGCCATATAGTACTTTCACATATAAGTGGATCAGGGAAAGATCAATACTGCGGATGTGGATGGGGAAAAACGGTTTACTGGTTTTTTAGAAAAATGAAGAGACGGACGTGTTGTCGAGACTCCTCAACCGAGCAAACTGCTCAACCTCACACAGATGCACTGCAAAGGGAGTGCTTTGATTCGAGAGATCAATCTGTAGGACTCCGTCCTAAACCAAGTCAATGGTCGTTCCAGAGTCAATTCGGTCGCAAGGAGGGAGATGGGTTGATCTGTAGGAGGGAAGCTGAGAATTGTGTGGGATCAATGATGATCAAGGATTGTGGATGTGTTGAAGGTTTCTGCAATAATTGGTGAACTGCTAAGTTCGAATAAGTTCTGGTAGATTGACGAATTCTTGAAAGTAGTTACTCGAGAAATTCTGTCCTTCAATCATGGATTCAGAGACTTATTTATATTGTCAGAGTTGTGAACACATTGACCCTGTAAGTGTGACGGTTTCTTGAGTGACAGATTGGGAAAATGGAAGATCGTGTTAAAGTCAGTTCCATGTCGTGTGGAGACTTGACTGATCGTGCACCCACTACTTTGCTAACTCCTTCAACCGTTTGCACGGCTTACGCACATTTATCGTGGACGAATCCACGTGCCATAGACCGCCAGACCAAAACCCTAAGTGATATCCCCCCATTTGTGACGTGATTGATGTCTCACGAATCGTGGAGTCTCTATGACAAACGTGTCTTAGTTAGTCAGTTGTTGACTGATCAGACAATGAGTCTAGGTTTTGTTGAATCGAGCACTTCTGACAAATGCTCAGCGATTCATGAATATATGTTAATGTTGCTCGTCTGAGCAAATATTGTAAATTCGACAAGTTGTTGAATATTGATGAGTTACTGAATATATGTGGGTTATTCGAGCAACTGAGCAAGTATTGCTCGATTCGACGAATTACTGATAAATTACTGAATATTGATAATGGGATCAATATTCGAGCAACTGATCAAGTATTGCTCACTTCGACGATTTACTGATAAATTACTGAATATTGATAGTGGGTTCAATATTCGAGCAACTGAGCAAGTATTGCACAATTCGACGAATTATTTACTAGTGACGTGACCTAATAAAATATTAATTAAAATATTGGTAGATTACGTATAATTAATTCAGATGTTGATCGCTGGATCAATATAATTTAGTGTTTGAACTTGCTCAGAATGGTAATTCGTGGAGCGTTTTTTCGAAACCCTAATTTTTGATCAATCCTTCATCAATTGACGAATTGCTGAAAATTGGTCATGAGTAAGGGAGGACCGACCACATGAGATTATGGACATCCATGTGATGCCCAAGTTCTCGAGTAAGCACGCACCAGGGTCCTCAGTTGGACTGTTGGTGAAGGAATGATGGCAAAATGCCGGTTTCATCATTTATTGAAAATAGTTGCTCGATTGAGCGTTAGGTGATAAAACCTAATTCATGGAGAAGTGAGGGACTGGAAAAGAAGGCATGAAACCGTCCCTTAGGGGTGTGGGACCATCTGGTACTCAATTGAGCAAATCTCCAGGTTAGTTGGAGAGAATTTGGGCCCAATATGAGCAATTGAGCAAATTAGGTCAGAATTATGAAATCCTGTGGGACCGGCTTTGTGCAAGCCCTAGGGATGACTCTGGTCAGTCACTAAGGCATGCACATGTTGTCATGGTGTCCGTGTCTCAGTACTGAGAGTTTCAGTATTTCCTGACGTGCATTCGAGCAACATTGTGAATTTTCAGAAGAGTTTCATCTTGGCTGAAATTCTTGATTTTTGTTGGAATGAGCATGTATGCACAATTGATAAATATTTGTAAATATTAAAATAAGAGTATTTTAACATTTAAAATTGCTGTGAGAGGCTATCCGGTCATGTGACCATGTTGGCTTTTGGTTTTTCATGATTCGAGCAAAATTTGAGAAAATACGAAGGAATCATGAATTTTGCTCAAACCAAGGAGTTTCATGAATTGAGAAAAATAATAATTATAAAAGACTAGGGATTGCAAGATGTGGGACCGGCCACGGCTAGGGCATGGCCGGCCGGCTATGTTGCCCGGTCCCGCACACCTTTTCCTAATTTTATATTATTATTTTCATGAAACCGTGATATTATGGAGAATCCATGAGTTTTTGTTGAGAAATGGAGAAGTTTCATGAGTTTAAGGAATAATAATTATAAAAATCTAGGGATTGTGAGATGTGGGATCGGCCACGGCTTGGACATGGCCGGCCGGCTAGGTTGCGCGGTCCCGCACACCTTTTCCTATTTTATAATATTATTTTTCATGAATCCATGAAGTTACGGAGAACTCATGAGTTTTGCACAAACAAGGAAAGTTGCTAAATTGAAAGAGTTTTTCATGAGTTCATGAAAATAACAAAGTAGGGCAAATAATATAAGAGGTATGGGACCGGCCACGGCTAGGGCATGGTCGGACGGCCGGTGGGCCCGACCCCCAGGCGCCACTTATTACTTTTGTTTTCTCCAGTTTTCCGTAGGATTCCTCATATGTCCACATTTTTGGATGCTCGTTTGTGCATCCGGGTGCTCAGTCGTGCATCATTGTCGAGTAAACTTGCACCATTTCTGTGGGGCTTACTCAGTGATGGTCCAGATGCCCGGTTGTTGAGCATTTATTACTAATTCATAAAATTCAGTGGAGAATAATTCATGAAATAGAGTAATAAAATAAGTAGTTATTTATTATCAATTCATAGGATCAGCTATGGATTCGACCATAAGTCGGAATAATAAAACAGACATTATCATTCCATGGGATCGTGGATTCGACCATAGAATCGGAGTAATAAAATTACCTATTACCATTCCATGAGATTCGTGGAATCGGAGTAATGAGATAATACAATTGTTTATTGTCATTTTATGAGATCAAGTAGTGGATTCGATCATAGAATCGGAAGAGTTGTTATTGCAATTCCATGGGATCAGGTCGTGGATTCGACCATGAAATCAGAGCAATGGTTATTGCCATTTCATGGGATCATGCTGTGGATTCGACCATAGAATAGGAGCAATAATAGATTATTCTGGGAATTCAGTGGTAAATGTCACGGCAGAATTAATCTATTGTAGGAAAGATATTAGCCAGTTAAGGCGTCATATCCATCCAAAGGGTGCATAGTCAAGGAGTCACAAGTGTTGCTTACGACCTGAAGGCGTTAATGATCTCAATCTAAGGAGAAGCGCCTGAATCTATACACGGTCTCTCCACATAGTCAGGGAACGGTGAGTGTCACCGACGTCCTGAAGGCGTCCGCCGCCCAACTATTCTTGTATGTGGAGGTGGGTCTCTTTCCTGCAGTTAGGGAACACTGAGTGTCACCGACGTCCTGAAGGCGCTAAGATCTCAATCTACGGAGAACCGACCAATTATGTTATTCTGCATAGAGGTCATGATGAAATGCCAGTGATCGAACCGCTCATCTAGTGGGGCTTTTCGAAAACATATTCATCATGGCTTCGTAAAATATGAATCGTTGCATGCCTGAAAGCCGTGTCGAAAACATGCCTCATGATGTTACGGTTTTTTCCCTTTGTTGAAAATCCACCATCAAAATTAAGTCCCCTGCTTAGTGGGGAACAATGATGTTCCGCGGTAATGCATTAAATGGTGATTTTCAGTCGATGAGATCGGTGGTTGAACTCAGTCTACAAAGGCATATTCAGAATCCACGATTTGCTTCTATGGTGTCATGTACGAACAAATGTTCAGGTGAGGACCCTTATAGTGTGATAGAGTGTCATCACGTGAGCACGGAGAGATGAGGTACCGCTGATTTGGACGCCCGGAGGCTCAGTTCTGGTTGGTTTAGCGTTTGCGGGCCCGAGCCCAAAAAAGAAATCCTTGTTTTAGGAACAGACGTTCATTCGTTTGTTAGTTTAAGAAACAAACAAAATAGACCTGGGTCTAATGATAAATATTTTTCTATGAGCTTTCACGGAAGCCAAAATTTTATTTTTTAAATATGAGAGATTTCCAATAAAGAATAAAATCTCGTTTCAAAAGTGGATGCTCGCGAGACGGAGAAAAATATATACATATATTTTCAAAGTTACGTGAGTTTCACGTTTAAAATGTATATTTTTGTAAAATCAATGAATTATTCACGGTGAAATAATGTCTGTATGTGAGTTTTCACAATTGTAGAATGGACGTTTGTCCAATTTTTGAAAAACCAGTGAATGTTCACACAGTGAAAATTTATGTGAAATTAAATTTTTGATTTCAGCAATTGCTAGAATTAAACAATTTTTGATAAAATTTTGTGATCTGATAGCGTATGCACAAAACCAATGAGTGTTCACTCGACAGAAGTCGCTCATACGGTGAAAATAATGTGAATTTTTCACATGATGGAAGTTTCATGAATTGTTCAGAGTTTTATGAAAATCACGTTATGGTTTTGAATAATGAATTTTGTTCGTCTTTGCAGGTTTGAAGGAGAGAACAAATTCTCGAGATTGTAATCACTACAGCTAGTGAAATTGTAAATAGGTAAGAGTTGGATGGTTACCATTTTATAGACGTTGTTGTGAGCCCCTTTATTCCAAGATTCATTGTTTTGTCGAATCCTGCGCTTTGTATGAAAAATGCGCTGAAATAGCCACTTTGCAAGAATGACTGACTCCCAGGATGATACTTTCAAAGATGGTGTTTCCAGAGATGACATCTTTACGGATGAGACTTTAAGAAATGATACTCCTGGGACCTCTGAGTGATGGTGAGAGATACTTCATACCGAGTTGTACTTCTGGTTATTTTATTAGCTTTATCGCAAGATGATCGTATAGTGAAATCCCGGATCAATGTAGACTTCATGGAAATGGAAGAAAGTCTACGGGAGCGGAGAACCCAGAAGTAAGGACTACATGAGGTTAGCAAATGACGTGCAGTCCCCAGCCGTTTCTTTGGTGAGTTGTTAGCGCTCCTTGTGTCATTAATTTTACCGTGAAATTAGGATCACGAGACCAAGGTTTGTTATTTCTTTTCAGACTTTTGCTCCATCGATTGACAGTCTTCAGCTTGTTCTCGGGCAAACAATTCAGGAATCCATCATTGATGAAGAAGTCGATGTAAGTATCTCTTTCGTGCAGGTGATTGTGGCATCTCCTTGAATGAAATAATAATAATTGTTGTTAATGAATCCAGGAATAAATCATTATAGATAAGAAGCATGTTGATGAGGCACACTCTTCTTTGGGGCATGGGAATATGGACAATTCCCGAAATCCTGAACTGAATGGAGATAGCGGCGTTGTCAATGGAGATTCTGGCATTGTCGAGCCTTCAAATGATTTAGAGACTACCTTAGTAAGTATATCTCCTGTAATCTCTTCATAGAAGTATGAAATTGTTGATTTGTGAATGAATGAATGAGAATCCATGTGAGTATACGAGTAATTTTGTCGAAATACGTCACCAGAAAATTTCAGACTTCAGCCTTTTAATAAAAACGTTGTAGAATCTTCGTCCGAAATCGGATTTTCGCGGTCTGCATATGTATCTTCATGCCTAAGGGTGCACACGGTACGGTTCGGCTCGGTTCCTTCCCAGGCCGAGTACCTGTACCTCCTTAGGCTCGGTTCCAAAATTTTGGACCGGTACCTGTACCTTGTACCTCGGTTCCGGTACTATTCGGTACACGTACAGTACCGGGTACGGTTCCGGTACCAATCGGTACTTTCTGTCAGAATTCAAAGACAGATTCTCCTGTCATTTTTCCAGACAAATTGAGTACATGTTTTACCTGTTTTTCAATATATTAACCAATATCTCAATCAAAGAAAAAATTAACAACTAACACGTAATAATAATACTATCAAACCAAAGTTCCAAACAACCAAAGTCTTGAAAATCTGAAAAAAAAGAAAAAGTAGCAGTAGCACACAAACACACACAATAGAATGCACTGGTGGTGGCATTATCAAGTAGCAGTAGAAATGACAGAATGATTGGACAGTGGTGGCAAACTGGCAATGACAAATACAAAGTCTTGAGTCTTGATCTTCTATTACATTTCCATGGCAGCAACACTTGTGGTGGTATTATTGTTGATAGGACCAAGTAATGCTACAAAAACAAGTAATAGCAGTTAGTAACTATTAGTATATGTCTAATACCGCCAAACACAAGTAAATAGATAGTGCTCTTTAAGTGTATTCTAAGATTCAAATGACTACATACATTTGAAGATTCAATTGACTACATGAATCAGAAATTAAACATGTATTCTAAGCATGTTCTCTGCATATCAAATTGCAGCATAAAGAAAAGGGATGAAATTGTGTGCGGAGATTAAGCATAGGCCAGCAAGTATTTATAATTTTATATAGGCTTGGTTTTGGGATGACTTGTGATACTCTAATCGGATTCAGAATTCTAGTTCCAACAATAATAGGTTACTTGTTGTACTCTGAAACGGATTCAAGTTGTAGTAGAAAACAGAATTGCAAAATCAGCACCTCAAGTAGTATTTTAGTTAAACAAATTATACCCAGTTTAGTGGGATGATTAACCTTTGAATTACTTCATTTTGCTTAACAGTACAGTAATTAACTTTAGATTTGACATATAACAAAAGAAAGAAGAAACATGTATTCTAATCATTGTATTCATGAATCAGAAATTAGATTCCACTATAGCTTCTTTCTGCAAAATTAAACTCCATCAACAAGCATATAGCAGACTGGAGACCCTAACTAACTCCTAGACTAGACCCAAAAACTCCATCAACAGGAAACATACATAACTCCATCATTTCTAGTATCTTTCAAACATAAATATCTCCACAAAGTTGATCATTAGAAACCCATCTAAATTTTACAGTCCAATAAATAAACAGAGGAAGAAAGAAATGATTTACCTTTGGCTGAGAATTTGAGATTAAGGGTGCAGAGAGATAGCAGAAAATTCCAAAACCCTAGAATTGGTCATGCAAATCATTATGTTATAAACTTATAATCAAACTAATGAAGCTCAAATTAAATGATACAAATGACAGATCTAGATTGCATCTTACCTAATCAAATGATTAAGGAATCAGAAGATTCAGAACAAATAGATCGAGATTTCGGGTACCCAATTCACTCCTCAGTCTAAATTTAACTGAACACACACACAAAAGGAAGATAATAATCAAAATCAAAATTAAAAAAAATTAAAAGCATCACAGATTCACAATAATAATCATAATCAAAGAAATTTCGGTTACCTGTTGTAGACTTCTTGTTAACTTATTGAATTAATCAAACAAACATTGATGGATTTGGTGGTGTTTAACGTGTGTTCTTATGAACACAGTGATGGAGGAGGAGACTCAGGACAGGAGAGCGGCGAAGAAGAAGAAGGAAAAAGAAAATGAACCACTTATGTTTCTAACCCTAACTTCATTCCTATATATACTAGATATCTACCACCGTTAGGTTACATATAAATCTAACGATCACAAATGATCGATACAGTCGGTACAGTTCGGCATGGGATATGGGTAGGGCTGAATACCTGTAACTCCCTAGCCCCGGTTCCTATTTTTTGGACCGGTACCTGTACCCCCTTCCTCGGTTCGGGAAAAAAACAGGTACGGTTCCACCGGTTCCGGGACGGTCCATCTCGGTCCCTATGCACCCTTATTCATGCCCAGAAAATTTCTAAGCTTTAACAAAGAAGCTTTTTGAGTTTTGAGCATGTTTAGGGCCTGAAAAAGGTGAAACAGTAAACTTCCAGGAGACTTCCCGAACTTTTTCAGATTGTATGTTGTCCAATGTTTTGGCCACATCTCCTTGCTCTTTTCTTCAATTGATGTGAGTTTTGTATATGTTGTAAAGAATATCCATACGAAGAGAATGGTATATGACCCATCCCTATATTCTTCACCAATTGCTCCCAGCTCGTTGGTTTGTACATGACAGTGTAAAATCATCTCAGACGAGCTTGTTGTAAAACGCTCATGTTGTGTCTTTAGACCATTCGCTTGTGTCTTGAACGGTTGGTGAAGGATTTTAATGTCATCGATATATTTGAGATCAGGACCCCTTGATTGATACATGAGTGTGGTGCTTGCAGTGTCATCTTGTTTCTGTCAGTCGCAGAAACATCAATTCTGAAATTCTGGTCACGGGACCATAACTGAGGTTGCTCTCGAGAGGGGGTGATGTAATGACCATGGTTTAATGTCCCGGTGGTAGAATTCCTTTTATGATGAATGATCATCACATGAGAGTCTGGTACCACGGGTCTTGGACTGTGAAACTAATCGCCATGATCAGTGGACCGTCAGTCCCCAGCATTTTGTCAAATCTCTCCTTTTCGTTTTCCCTTCTTCTGGAGAGACCTAGATAGAGGACCCAGGTAGAAAAATTGATGTAAAGACCTAGGTGATCGATGTTGGAGGTACCTTGATGAAGTATTTAGCGGAAGGACCTGGTGGACATCGATCGACTGTGGAGGTTATGAATCCCGTCTAAGAATTGCTGCTTGCATGTTGTATGCTCTGGAAGCTATAGGAACCTCACACGACGTCGGAATTCGATGCTTGAACCCAACTTTTGAAGCTAAGAGACTGAGTTATCACATGAGAAAAGAATCACTAAATTTGGAATTGCGGAGGTCAGACAACGAAGCGTGCACATTTGTAATTTGTAATCCCGTACAAATGTTTTAGATTTCGTAGACCTGACGTTAAAGGCCATATCTTTCAGCTAGTATGTCCAATTGATGCTCCCTTTTGGTATGTTGTAGAAGAGACATAGACTAACATATTTTGTTGAGGAAGTATTGTCCCATTACTCTCCCGTTGGTATGTTTTTGTAAACCCATGACCTGAAGTGTGTTGTATCTCATTTGTAGAAGTGATGAAAACATCTTGTAGAAGACTTTGGTTTGTGGTCGTCTGTCGTGTAAGCTTTGGGAAGACATTCATGTTAGCATGTTTTCATGTTTACACATATTAATTTGAATCATTAGGGCTTGAAGAAGTAATCCATAGAGTAACGCTTCAGAGAATGGATAGTTGATGAAGTCGGATGTTGCGCTTGAGACTGATGCTGAGATCACAATTAAATTTTCTCCGAAAATTCTTGCTGATGCTGAGACCATGAATGGATTTCCTCCACATATCCTTGTTGATGCCGATACTATGGTTGGAGTTGCTACAGAGACCGAAGATGATAGTCTTTGGTCTTCCATCCAGTGAGCCTTTACATGCACGAACTAATTGGTGAGTTGAGTATTCCTAAGATGAAGGTGTACTAGGATTTCAACCCAAATTCTCCTGAATATGACTTTACTGTGAAGTGGATTCATCAGGGAATATATGTTGTTGCGCGGTAGATGGAAGAAGCGGTCTTCATTCTGGATATGATTGGTGAAGAGAGGAAGTTCCCCAGTCGTGTAGGGGCTTGTGATGTATAGAAGTTTCGTTTGGTGACGTTTCATGTCATCATATCAGGTTGTAATGACTTGTTATGTGGATAACATTTATTGAAATATATCGAATTGATATTTCCAATAAAATCAAGTCCCCAGTGCATCTCTCATCCACTTAGCAGAGTTGAAAGAGTTTGTAGTGTTCATTAATGAATGGTGTTGCATCTGCTTCAGAAGTCTTACCATTGGATAGTGAAGACTTATCGATTGTAATTCAGCTGCACTTTGATCGTGTCGGTGTTGAACCAGTGCGTCACCATCGAGATATTGTGCTAAAGCTAAAGGCGCTATTATCGAAGGTGCACTCTTTGATTGGGAGTACAATTCGAAGGCTTCTTATATGCTTGAGCGCTGAAGCGTCGAATATCTTAGGCTTGATCGTATTGGCCCGTGTATCTTCTGTTGATTCGGAATTCCGCTGCGATAGCGGGATTCAACACTTGTGCAGACATCAGAGATTTCTGATACTCGTGGACATTCCTACAAGTCTATGGAGAAATGCCCAAAGTGTTCTTTTCCATGCTTCTTCATCTCTCAGTAGTGAATGTCTCGGTGAGATGCTCGATTCGAAGCGATGTCATATTCAACCACTTGGCGAAATACTAATGCGGTGAATCAACCATTTATAATGTTTTGCAGAGTTGCTAGCAGAATTGAGTCACCATGCTAGGATAGCATGTGAGGAATTAAATGACATAGATACGGAAGGAATGAGACTTTCCTGAGTGAGGAACCTGTTGATGAATGTCTATGCATCTTTTGCAGGTTCTTGCTTCAACCTCGTCAAAGTTCGAAATTTCTCCAAGAGTTCTGATGATGGGATGACGAGTAGCTTCTTTTCGAGTGATGCCTGCGGCTCTGAGGGTTTTCAGTGGAATAGTGTTGATAGAAGTGACATCATCGATCAATGTTCTCTCAAATTCATTTCCTTGGAGATTGACTGCGGTAAGTAGTCCCCAGTCGTACATCTCTTTGTCTGTGGCTAAAGGCTCAGGAAGTATTTACGGAATGGATTTGCTGACACGATGTGATTCAGATCCGTGAGCATGTCTTTATTTTGAGCTCTTGACATATAAAGCAATTCGCAAATGTGCTTGATCAATGACTGAACTGCTTCGTCGAAAGGTTACTCGGAGAGATTAAAGTTCTATGATTCTCCATTTCTTCTTCGGTCGTCTCTCTCCTGGTCAATGGAAATTTGGTTGCAGAATCTAGACTTCTAGTAACTCGATCACTTCTTCGGTGAGAAGAGAGAAGTTTGAGTCTGTCTGATCATTTCCCCATTTGTTGATGTAGGGTTGAAGTTTGTGAATTTCAGGATTGTTCATCCTCTCTTTGCGCTTCCGGAGGAACCTGAGAGATTTGAAAAGCATGCTTGTGTTGTGGTGGCTCGGCTTTCCTTTTGCTCCGTCCAGCAACAACGTTCATGGAAGGTTGGAGATTTTACTGATTTTTGACTAGGCGTCGGATGCTTCGAGATTCCTCGACCTTGCAGACTTTGCACTTTCCAGTAAAGAAGGTGCAGTAGTTGCTGATCGCTTGGCTGCTTCATGGAGTTCTGAGAAAGTATGGAACCAGAGATTTTCCAGCAAAGCTCTGTAGACTGGGATCATCCCTTTGATGCACAAATCCACCAGTTGTTGTTCAGTAACGTTGGGATCATGGCAATCCAAAGCCTGAATTCTGAACCTCTTCGCATAGTCATTGGGATTTTCAGCGTTCTTCTGTGCCATCCTTCCTAAGTCATAAAGAGTAATCTGCTCAGAGACGAAGAAGTATTTCTTGTAGAAAGCGTTAACCATTGCTCCCCAATTGACGATGCTTCCTGGTGCGATGTTGTTGTACCAGGTATATGCCCGGCCTGTCAGAGATCTTGAGAATTGCTTTAGCCGGACAACATGATTGTGTTCATACTCCCCTAGCGCTTCTAAGAATCGAGAAACATGTTCTCGGGCGTTCCTAGTTCCATTGTACAGAGTGAACGTTGGAGAAATATAGCCATTTGGGAGAGGAATCCTTTGTGTAGCAGCCGGGTATGGAGGTTGATGACGGTGCACGGATGGTGTATGGCCCTTTCCCCGATTATCCATAAAACGTTCCAAGTCTTCACGAGTGATGAAACCGGCAGGTTCAGGTTCTGCAACTTTGCGGGCTTCATCATCGTCAGGGATTGGGATAACTTCAGGATTTATAGATGTTTTCTTGTCTTTTCCCTTCTCCTGAGTTTTGTCTGGCATCTTGTCAGTCAGAGTTTTGAGGTAGTTACATAGCTCCTTCTGAGTAGCATCCATATCAGTTTGTTTCTTGGCGAGAACTTCCTGTACTTTCATGAGATCGACAATAGTAGGTGGATTTTCTCTGATTTTTTCGGGAGACCGGCCAAGAGAGGATGAGGATGATTTCCCTGAGGAGGAGTGGTATTACCAGCACCGTTGTTGGAAGCATGGATAGCTTCTGAAGTAACATCGTTGTTTCTAGTGCTAACCTTGTTTGTGTTAGGATTTGTAACTGAACCTGACCTAAGATCAACCATTTCGTGAAAATGAGAGATTGCAACTGAGAGATTAATCTCCCACCGAGGTCGCCAATCTGTGGATGGGGAAAAACGGTTTACTGGTTTTTTAGGAAAATGAAGAGACGGGCGTGTTGTCGAGACTCCTCAACCGAGCAAACTGCTCAACCTCACACATATGCACTGCAAAGGGAGTGCTTAGATTCGAGAGATCAATCTGTAGGACTCCAGCCTAAACCAAGTCAATGGTCGTTCCAGAGTCAATTCGGTCGCAAGGAGGGAGATGGGTTGATATGTAGGAGGGAATCTGAGAATTGTGTGGGATCAATGATGATCAAGGATTGTGGATGTGTTGAAGGTTACTGCAATAATTGGTGAACTGGTAAGTTCGAATAAGTTATGGTAGATTGACAAATTATTGAGAGTGTTTACTCGAGAAATTATGTATGAACGATTACTGATGATGTAATTTTGTCCTTCAATCATGGATTTAGAGATTTATTTATATTGTCAGAGTTGTGAACACATTGATCCCTGTAAGTGTGACGGTTTCTAGAGTGAAAGAGTGGGAAAATGGGAGACCGTGTTAAAGTCAGTTCCATGTCGTGTGGAGACTTGCCTGATCGTGCACCCACTACTTTGATAACTCCTTCAACCATTTGCACGGCTTACGCACATTTCTCGTCGTGGATGAATCCACGTGCCGTAGACCGCCAGACCGAAACCCTAAGTGATATCCCCCCATTTGTGACGTGATTGATGTCTCACGAATCGTGGAGACTGTCTGACAAACGTGTCTTAGTTAGTCAGTTGTTGACTGATCAGACAATGAGTCTAGGTTTTGTTGAATCGAGCACTTCTGACAAATGCTCAGCGATTCATGAATATATGTTAATGTCGCTCGTCTGAGAAAATATTGTAAATTCGACAAGTTGTTGAATATTTATGAGTTACTGAATATATGTGGGTTATTCGAGCAACTGAGCAAGTATTGCTTGATTCGACGAATTACTGATAAATTATTGAATATTGATAATGAGATCAATATTCGAGCAACTGAGCAAGTATTTCTCAGTTCGAAGAATTACTGATAAATTACTGAATATTGATAGTGGGATCAATATTCGAGCAACTGAGCAAGTATTGCTCAATTCGACGAATTATTTACTAGTGACGTGACCCAATAAAATATTAATTAAAATATTGGTAGATTACGTATAATTAATTCATATGTCGATCGCTGGATCAATATAATTTAGTGTTTGAACTTGCTCAGAATGATAATTCGTGGAGCGTTTGTTCGAAACCCTAATTTTTGATCAATCCTTCATCAATTGACGAATTGTTGAAAATTGGTCATGAGTAAGGGAGGGACCGACCACATGAGATTATGGAGATCCATGTGATGCCCAAGTGCTCGAGTAAGCACGCACCAGGGTCCTCAGTTGGACTGTTGGTGAAGGAATGATGATAAAATGTCGGTTTCATCATTTATTGAAATTAGTTGCTCGATTGCCGTTAGGTGATAAAACCTAATTCATGGAGAAGTGAGGGACTGGCCAAGAAGGCATAAAACCGTCCCTTAGGGGTGTGGGACCAGCTGGTGCTCGATTGAGCAAATCCCCAGGTTAGTTGGAGAGAATTTGGGCCCAGTATGAACAATTGAGCAAATTAGGTAAGAATTATGAAATCCTGTGGGACCAGCTTTGTGCAAGCCCTAGGGATGACTCTGGTCGGTCACTAAGGCATGCACGTGTTTCCATAGTGTCAGTGTCTCAGTACTGAGTGTTTCAGTATTTCCTGACGTGCATTCGAGCAACATTGTGAATTTTTAGAAGAGTTACATCTTGGCTGAAATTCTTGATTTTTGTTGGAATGAGCATGTATGCTCAATTGATCAATATTTTGTAAATATTAAAATAAGAGTATTTTAACATTTAAAATTGTCGTGAGAGGCTAGCCGGTCATGTGTCCATGTTGGTGATAGACGCATTTATGTGTCTATTTTGTTCTCAATATTCTGTATTGTTAGACTCGATTAAGTACTTATTGTGTTATTTTGTGTTTTTGTAGATGTTTTTAGAGAAATAAGCCTTTGCGGCGATATGAGCTCAAAAAAGTGATGATTTACACCCCGGAGAAAAGTACTAAAGGCACCCCAGAAATGCACCGGAAGCGTCCCAGAAATGTACCGGAGGAACCCAGAAAATTACTATTTCCACCCCAAAATTACTATTTCCACCCCAATTGCTAAAGGGACACCCGTACAGGATTAGGGGGAGGACACTTTTCTTCTCATAATTCAAATTTCATTTTTGGCGGGAAAATATATTCTCTCTCTGGCAGATTTTCAATCAACAAAATGAAGGTGTTGTGGTGCGATTCAATGGCTAAAAATTGGTAGGAAGATGTGATATAGCTTAAGGAATACAGTATGGGTGTCAGAATCGATCGAATTTGGCTAGAATCGGCTAAACAAGTCATCATCAGAGAACATGGCAGTCACGGGTTTGAGAGGATTTTTTGAGGGATTCGGACGTGTTATGATGATGCATGGAGGACTCTAGCACACTTTTGGACCGTGTAGAAGCTAAATAAGGGAGTATCAGAGGCTGTTGACGCGTGGAGAATCATTTCAGGGAAGAAAATATTCGGAAAATATTTTCTTTAAACACCGAGTAATGAAGATTATATGGAGTAATTGAGGGAGATTCAACGAGCTGTAGGTGTATAAATATGTTCCCTGGGAGTACTAGAGAGGCTGTCGAGAGTTGGGAGGAGAGAAGGAACGCTGCAGATCGAGAACCATGATTTCTCTCTGCTGCTGCTGCTGCCATTGATGAAGATGAAGAACACGAAGAACGGACTCGCAGAAGCAGTCGTTTATCAACAGTGTCTAAGACGCACACGCGTGGGTCGTAGTTCTTCGTACAACAGCAGTTATCATTTATCGTTCCTTTTGTAACAGCTGAACAGCGCCTTTGCAACAGTTATTTCTGTTGCGATTTTTCTGTTCAATTGTTTTACTCATTTTTATCATTTGTAAACAACTTTTTGAGCAATAAATAATTATTTTGAGAGCATTTTTACTATGATGAGCTAAAACTCAACACTGGGACGACGGAGGAGGCCAAACTTCATACTTGGGGTAATTTCATTTAATTCTTTTTTAGACTTTTGCATAATTTAAAATTGAAATATGATTTGAATTAATGGTTGTTATTTAATTTGATGATGTATGCTTGGCTTAAGTGTTTTGATACATTGCTTAGGACTTACACATCAATGTTTGAGAATCAATCTGGCAATAAATTAGAGTCGATATATTTAATATATTTTTGAGCTATTATTGATAAGAATTATTATTTGAACCTTAAGAATGAAATTGGCGGAATCCAGTCCCAGTACCTCTCGCCCATTGTGACAAATATTGTGTATATATTTTCATTTTTAAATCTTTACAAGTCCGAGCAACGAACTTTTACTACCACTTTCAAAACTATACAAAATGGCGCCGCCGACGCGGATTTGTATATAGATTGATTTATTTTTTTTAGGTTTATTATTTTTTATTTTTTAGAATTGTTTGTTCCCTTTTACGGTTCTTTTTGTCTTTATTTTGCAGGTTCAAAGTGAAAACTAAGGACTTGGAGAGGAAAAATCTTAAAGTGAAAAGCGAAAAGAGAAGAAAAAAAGGACAATTTTAGGATTTAATTTTTAATTTTTTTTTTTTAGAGTGTGTGAGGAAAACTGTAATTTTTTTTTTCTTTATTATTATTTGGACTTTGGACTGGACTCTTGGACTTTGTTATTATTTTTTTTAACCCTACGGAAGGGTATTATTATTAAAAAAAATATTATATAAACTGTGTGCAGGGAAGGACGACGATTACTATATCGTCTCGGCCCCTCGGGTTCGTACACGGCATAGGATTCGTGGCCCGAGTCGACGACAACGGTCATCGCCCGTCGGGTACGGGAGGTAAGTCCAATCGAAACACCCGCGAATCTCCTGCAAGCGGGTTACTGTCTGCCTTAAGGTGTAATTGTTTGAGGACGAACCGGACTGTCTTTATTTTCCTAGTAAAGGGCAAGGCCTGGCCTAAACAAGATAAGGGTTCGGATTTCATCACCGTTCTCTTCTTGCCCGCCTTAGGAAAACGAAACCGAACGCGAACCTAAGCTTTAAAATTTGGAATAGAACGAGACCGATAGGGTAACGAGCTTAATAGGAAACTCGTTCGAAAAATATTGGTTTCTCTTTAAGCACACTCCAAAGTTCATGATGGTTTCTGTGAGTTGAATGCGTGACTGCGCCGCCTTGTCATAGCGGTGAGGCCTTGGGTATCAAAGCTCCACTGAGCTTCCCTCGCCTCAATTCAACTTACTTTGACTCGGATTGATTCCAGAGGGGTTTGCTCAAACTGCAACGAATTCCCTTTCGAAAGATAAAGCTGGTCTAGAAACAATCTAAGTGGAGCCATCATGCTTTTTGTTTGCTAGAAATCTTTAGGTTTGTTTTGGTGGAGTCGAGTCGGCCTTGTTTGTGATTGTGTAGAATTCCCTTGCAATTAAGAATGTCGAGCTGGTATGATAGAAGCCAATACAATGAATATCGACCCGAATTTGAATATGGACATCATCAGTTTCATTACCATGGTGGGAATAGTGGTTGGGAACGCCAAACTCTTCAAGGTTATGGTTCATACCATGGTGAGCCCAATCACTATCCTCACAACCATCAGTCATACGAGAAAAATTCTGCTAATTCCTCTTTACTTGAGTCGACACGTAAGTTAGCTGAGACAACACGTAAGTTCGCTGAAATGAATAACTTAGTTATGGACGAAAATAATGCAATGAGTGAACTTTCTTTACCTGATTTCCTAGATTACGTCAGGAATTCGTGTGAGTCGGCCCAAAATCTTTTGTTAGAGACCCAGAATAGAACTTCTCTAAAAGATCTAAATTTCCAAAATAGTGCTTCCAATTTTACCCTTGATGTAAATAGTGAATATTTGCCTAATTTAGAGGACGAGGTTAGAATAAAATACACTACTTATTTAGATAAGGTTCAATCATTTTCGTACTATGATGATGAGGATAGCAGTAATGAAGAATCTGAAATATGTAGGCATAGTGATCAGGAGTCTAGTAATCCAATTGAGTTGTATAGTGACTATATTATTTCTAGTTCAAATCCAAATAATTTTTATGATTATTCACCTATTCAAAAGGATGTGGATTTGATTAGAGATACCACCGTTTTAGACGATGTAGTTCATGATCCTTTAGCCTGCAGTATGTTGGATAATCCATTATTTGATGTGACTATCAGTGAATCGGAGGAGGTAACTATGATTAAAACCTTAGTTTATGAGCCTTTCTCTGATAATCCTTTATATGATTGTGATGATGGTTTAGAGGAAAGAGTTTACCCTGAGAATACTGTTTTAGAATCTAGCGATTTAGAAACACTAGTCTTAGAAGATGATAAACTCGTAGAAATGAGTGAGGATGAACCCAACTTAGAAGAATCTATTGACCATTTCCAGGAATCTAATGACCTAGAAATTAGGGAAGTTGTGACTAGTCTTTCTAGAGACACAGAAAACTCTAAGTTTGGGGGTGATTATCATTCTCTGTGCTTTAACTCTTAGAAAGTACCCTCCTGTAGGACTTGACATTTGTGCCTCAACCATCTTACAAGATTATCTTCATACACGTCCCGAACCTAATGATGTCCAGAAAGAAGCTCAGTTGTTAGAAACCCATCCTCTGGTTGATGTGGTTAACCCAGGCTATGATACCAAGATTGACTTTGTTTTCCCACCAAAAACTTTTCAACCAATTGTGGGAACTTTTGATTTTAAGATGTGTCTGTTATTAAGTTTTGAGACTAAACCTAATCACTTTAGGATATTAGGGTCGACACATTATCTTAAGAATGACCACCACTCTAACTGTAGTCAATTATGTAAGTCATATCTGATTGACTTAGAGGATCCGCAATTATTTAGGTTATTACTTTGTGATTCCAAGTTCTTATTTGAGTTTTTCCAGACTCTAGGACCTAATAATTTGGATCCAACCTATGAGGAAATGCATCCGAGGAAAATATTTTATTTAGACCCTTTCATAGAACCTGAACCTGAACCACAATTAGATATAAATATCTTAATCAGGAAACTAGATAAGGGCATGTTATTCTTGTTCACTTTCTTGGGTTATTTTAGTTTCCTTTGGTCAGCTCTTTTTCGTTTTGAAGACCCACAGTTATTTCGACTGTTACTTTATGGTTCGAGTTGACTAATCCTTTCCTAAGTCTGGCTGAAGACTTTAAACTTAGCACTTCTTGGGAGGTAACCCTATTCTTGCGACACGGTAATATCCTTCCTTATCTCTTTTGCTTCAAGTGGTAACAGTTTCTCCTTGTTCATGCTTTTAGTTTCATCTTTAGAACATTGAGGACAATGTTAGATTTAAGTTTGGGGGTATGGGAGAAACTTTTTAGTTGCATAATAAATAAACTCCAGAGCCTAGAAATTTACGCCTATTAAGGATAGCACTAACCAATCTAAGTGGATGGAAACATTTTTGTTTTAGGAGATGAGGAACCAATCTGACTAGATGGAAACATCTATAGAGTCTATTCATAAAAGCACAGAGCTCAGGTGTTAGAATTAACATGATAGTTTCGCCATATCTCGTCGAGTCCTTTTCACTTTCTATTTTTAGTTTTCTTTTATTTCAAGTGATTTGGTGGGGCACACGATTCAAGTTGTTACCTTCGCTAGGGTGAAATAGAGTGACTGAGTTACCTTTTCCAAAAAAAAAAAAAAAAAAAAGACCAGACCAGTTAGACCAATCGGAATAAGTATTAACACTTGGATAGCATATGCGTGTGTTCTCCCTGTTTCCGTCGCCTAAGCAAGCGTGGAATGCAGGACCCGTGGGAACTATCGTGTAATCTGCTGACAAGAAGCATGCGCTTGGATCCAAAAGATCTATTCATGCCGTTAAGTTAAAAAAAAAAAAATGATTATTGTTATGTGTAGTCAACTGCTGGTTCCCTTGTATTTGCCAGTTTGTTGATCTAGATTTAAGTTATTGACCATGGTTCCCTTGTATATGCCAGTGTGTTAATATTAGTCAGACCGGTATCTCAGTCATTTAGGTTAGGTTCATCTTGGCAGAGGCCTTCAGACAGATATGGGAAACACCGTTCGCTTTTCAACCATCTACATTTTTCTTTTTCCATCTTCTTAATCTTTTCATGTGATTAGTCTGACTCCGAGTATGATGTCCATCGTGAAACTATCTTAGTAGAGCTCTGTCACTTATATGAATTTTAGTATGCTTGAGTGCAAACTCGTGTACACCAATTGGAATTTCGCATCAGGGTTCTTCCTCTTAGAGTCAATAATTGTATGCCAACCAAGGAGGTTCTTTAGTGCTTTCCAAGGTTCTGCGCAGATAGCTAGGGTCTGGAGTATTGGTTTTTGTGGGTACACCTCTGATAAACCCACCCGAGATTAACTCGGTCACTTTTCAAGAATAAATTTTGCTCGAGGACTAGCAAATAATAAGTTTGGGGGTATTTGATAGACGCATTTATGTGTCTATTTGTTCTCAATATTCTGTATTGTTAGACTCGATTAAGTACTTATTGTGTTATTTTGTGTTTTTGTAGATGTTTTTAGAGAAATAAGCCTTTGCGGCGATATGAGCTCAAAAAAGTGATGATTTACACCCCGGAGAAAAGTACTAAAGGCACCCCAGAAATGCACCGGAAGCGTCCCAGAAATGTACCGGAGGAACCCAGAAAATTACTATTTCACCCCCAAAATTACTATTTCCACCCCAATTGCTAAAGGGACACCCGTACAGGATTAGGGGGAGGACACTTTTCTTCTCATAATTCAAATTTCATTTTTGGCGGGAAAATATATTCTCTCTCTGGCAGATTTTCAATCAACAAAATGAAGGTGTGTGGTGCGATTCAATGGCTAAAAATTGGTAGGAAGATGTGATATAGCTTAAGGAATACAGTATGGTGTCAGAATCGATCGAATTTGGCTAGAATCGGCTAAACAAGTCATCATCAGAGAACATGGCAGTCACGGGTTTGAGAGGATTTTTTGAGGGATTCGGACGTGTTATGATGATGCATGGAGGACTCTAGCACACTTTTGGACCGTGTAGAAGCTAAATAAGGGAGTATCAGAGGCTGTTTACGCGTGGAGAATCATTTCAGGGAAGAAAATATTCGGAAAATATTTTCTTTAAACACCGAGTAATGAAGATTATATGGAGTAATTGAGGGAGATTCAACGAGCTGTAGGTGTATAAATATGTTCCCTGGGAGTACTAGAGAGGCTGTCGAGAGTTGGGAGGAGAGAAGGAACGCTGCAGATCGAGAACCATGATTTCTCTCTGCTGCTGCTGCTGCCATTGATGAAGATGAAGAACACGAAGAACGGACTCGCAGAAGCAGTCGTTTATCAACAGTGTCTAAGACGCACACGCGTGGGTCGTAGTTCTTCGTACAACAGCAGTTATCATTTATCGTTCCTTTTGTAACAGCTGAACAGCGCCTTTGCAACAGTTATTTCTGTTGCGATTTTTCTGTTCAATTGTTTTACTCATTTTTATCATTTGTAAACAACTTTTTGAGCAATAAATAATTATTTTGAGAGCATTTTTACTATGATGAGCTAAAACTCAACACTGGGACGACGGAGGAGGCCAAACTTCATACTTGGGGTAATTTCATTTAATTCTTTTTTATGACTTTTGCATTAATTTAAAATTGAAATATGATTTGAATTAATTGGTTGTTATTTAATTTGATGATGTATGCTTGGCTTAAGTGTTTTGATACATCATGCTTAGGACTTACAATCAATGTTTTGAGAATCAATCTTGGCAATAAATTAGAGTCGATATATTTAATATATTTTTTGAGCTATTATTGATAAAAGAATTATTATTTGAACCTTAAGAAATGAAATTGGCGGAATCCTAGTCCCAGTACCTCTCGCCCATTGTGACAAATATTGTGTATATATTTTCATTTTTAAATCTTTACAAGTCCGAGCAACGAACTTTTACTACCACTTTCAAAACTATAACAAAATGGCGCCGCCGACGCGGATTTGTATATAGATTGATTTATTTTTTTTAGGTTTATTATTATTTTATTTTTTAGAATTGTTTGTTCCCTTTTACGTTTCTTTTTGTCTTTATTTTGCAGGTTCAAAGTGAAAACTAAGGACTTGGAGAGGAAAAATCTTAAAGTGAAAAGCGAAAAGAGAAGAAAAAAAGGACAATTTTAGGATTTAATTTTTAATTTTTTTTTTTTAGAGTGTGTGAGGAAAACTGTAATTTTTTTCTTTATTTATTTATTTGGACTTTGGACTGGACTCTTGGACTTTGTTATTATTTTTTTTAACCCTACGGAAGGGTATTATTATTAAAAAAAATATTATATAAACTGTGTGCAGGGAAGGACGACGATTACTATATCGTCTCGGCCCCTCGGGTTCGTACACGGCATAGGATTCGTGGCCCGAGTCGACGACAACGGTTCATCGCCCGTCTGGTACGGGAGGTAAGTCCAATCGAAACACCCGCGAATCTCCTGCAAGCGGGTTACTGTCTGCCTTAAGGTGATAATTGTTTGAGGACGAACCGGACTGTCTTTATTTTCCTAGTAAAGGGCAAGGCCTGGCCTAAACAAGATAAGGGTTCGGATTTCATCACCGTTCTCTTCTTGCCCGCCTTAGGAAAACGAAACCGAACGCGAACCTAAGCTTTAAAATTTGGAATAGAACGAGACCGATAGGGTAACGAGCTTAATAGGAAACTCGTTCGAAAAATATTGGTTTCTCTTTAAGCACACTCCAAAGTTCATGATGGTTTCTGTGAGTTGAATGCGTGACTGCGCCGCCTTGTCATAGCGGTGAGGCCTTGGGTATCAAAGCTCCACTGAGCTTCCCTCGCCTCAATTCAACTTACTTTGACTCGGATTGATTCCAGAGGGGTTTGCTCAAACTGCAACGAATTCCCTTTCGAAAGATAAAAGCTGGTCTAGAAACAATCTAAGTGGAGCCATCATGCTTTTTGTTTGCTAGAAATCTTTAGGTTTGTTTTGGTGGAGTCGAGTCGGCCTTGTTTGTGATTTTGTAGAATTCCCTTGCAATTAAGAATGTCGAGCTGGTATGATAGAAG
Organism: Papaver somniferum; assembly: GCF_003573695.1. Taxonomy (NCBI): domain Eukaryota; kingdom Viridiplantae; phylum Streptophyta; class Magnoliopsida; order Ranunculales; family Papaveraceae; genus Papaver; species Papaver somniferum. The sequence continues at coordinate 37,350,415 of NC_039362.1, read as the reverse complement.
CCAATACAATGAATATCGACCCGAATTTGAATATGGACATCATCAGTTTCATTACCATGGTGGGAATAGTGGTTGGGAACGCCAAACTCTTCAAGGTTATGGTTCATACCATGGTGAGCCCAATCACTATCCTCACAACCATCAGTCATACGAGAAAAATTCTGCTAATTCCTCTTTACTTGAGTCGACACGTAAGTTAGCTGAGACAACACGTAAGTTCGCTGAAATGAATAACTTAGTTATGGACGAAAATAATGCAATGAGTGAACTTTCTTTACCTGATTTCCTAGATTACGTCAGGAATTCGTGTGAGTCGGCCCAAAATCTTTTGTTAGAGACCCAGAATAGAACTTCTCTAAAAGATCTAAATTTCCAAAATAGTGCTTCCAATTTTACCCTTGATGTAAATAGTGAATATTTGCCTAATTTAGAGGACGAGGTTAGAATAAAATACACTACTTATTTAGATAAGGTTCAATCATTTTCGTACTATGATGATGAGGATAGCAGTAATGAAGAATCTGAAATATGTAGGCATAGTGATCAGGAGTCTAGTAATCCAATTGAGTTGTATAGTGACTATATTATTTCTAGTTCAAATCCAAATAATTTTTATGATTATTCACCTATTCAAAAGGATGTGGATTTGATTAGAGATACCACCGTTTTAGACGATGTAGTTCATGATCCTTTAGCCTGCAGTATGTTGGATAATCCATTATTTGATGTGACTATCAGTGAATCGGAGGAGGTAACTATGATTAAAACCTTAGTTTATGAGCCTTTATCTGATAATCCTTTATATGATTGTGATGATGGTTTAGAGGAAAGAGTTTACCCTGAGAATACTGTTTTAGAATCTAGCGATTTAGAAACACTAGTCTTAGAAGATGATAAACTCGTAGAAATGAGTGAGGATGAACCCAACTTAGAAGAATCTATTGACCATTTCCAGGAATCTAATGACCTAGAAATTAGGGAAGTTGTGACTAGTCTTTCTAGAGACACAGAAAACTCTAAGTTTGGGGGTGATTATCATTCTCTGTGTGCTTTAACTCTTAGAAAGTACCCTCCTGTAGGACTTGACATTTGTGCCTCAACCATCTTACAAGATTATCTTCATACACATTTTCCCGAACCTAATGATGTCCAGAAAGAAGCTCAGTTGTTAGAAACCCATCCTCTGGTTGATGTGGTTAACCCAGGCTATGATACCAAGATTGACTTTGTTTTCCCACCAAAAACTTTTCAACCAATTGTGGGAACTTTTGATTTTAAGATGTGTCTGTTATTAAGTTTTGAGACTAAACCTAATCACTTTAGGATATTAGGGTCGACACATTATCTTAAGAATGACCACCACTCTAACTGTAGTCAATTATGTAAGTCATATCTGATTGACTTAGAGGATCCGCAATTATTTAGGTTATTACTTTGTGATTCCAAGTTCTTATTTGAGTTTTTCCAGACTCTAGGACCTAATAATTTGGATCCAACCTATGAGGAAATGCATCCGAGGAAAATATTTTATTTAGACCCTTTCATAGAACCTGAACCTGAACCACAATTAGATATAAATATCTTAATCAGGAAACTAGATAAGGGCATGTTATTCTTGTTCACTTTCTTGGGTTATTTTAGTTTCCTTTGGTCAGCTCTTTTTCGTTTTGAAGACCCACAGTTATTTCGACTGTTACTTTATGGTTCGAGTTGACTAATCCTTTCCTAAGTCTGGCTGAAGACTTTAAACTTAGCACTTCTTGGGAGGTAACCCTATATTCTTGCGACACGGTAATATCCTTCCTTATCTCTTTTGCTTCAAGTGGTAACAGTTTCTCCTTGTTCATGCTTTTAGTTTCATCTTTAGAACATTGAGGACAATGTTAGATTTAAGTTTGGGGGTATGGGAGAAACTTTTTAGTTGCATAATAAATAAACTCCAGAGCCTAGAAATTTACGCCTATTAAGGATAGCACTAACCAATCTAAGTGGATGGAAACATTTTTGTTTTAGGAGATGAGGAACCAATCTGACTAGATGGAAACATCTATAGAGTCTATTCATAAAAGCACAGAGCTCAGGTGTTAGAATTAACATGATAGTTTCGCCATATCTCGTCGAGTCCTTTTCACTTTCTATTTTTAGTTTTCTTTTATTTCAAGTGATTTGGTGGGGCACACGATTCAAGTTGTTACCTTCGCTAGGGTGAAATAGAGTGACTGAGTTACCTTTTCCAAAAAAAAAAAAAAAAAAAAGACCAGACCAGTTAGACCAATCGGAATAAGTATTAACACTTGGATAGCAATATGCGTGTGTTCTCCCTGTTTCCGTCGCCTAAGCAAGCGTGGAATGCAGGACCCGTGGGAACTATCGTGTAATCTGCTGACAAGAAGCATGCGCTTGGATCCAAAAGATCTATTCATGCCGTTAAGTTAAAAAAAAAAAAAATGATTATTGGTATGTGTAGTCAACTGCTGGTTCCCTTGTATTTGCCAGTTTGTTGATCTAGATTTAAGTTATTGACCATTGGTTCCCTTGTATATGCCAGTGTGTTAATATTAGTCAGACCGGTATCTCAGTCATTTAGGTTAGGTTCATCTTGGCAGAGGCCTTCAGACAGATATGGGAAACACCGTTCACTTTTCAACCATCTACATTTTTCTTTTTCCATCTTCTTAATCTTTTCATGTGATTAGTCTGACTCCGAGTATGATGTCCATCGTGAAACTATCTTAGTAGAGCTCTGTCACTTATATGAATTTTAGTATGCTTGAGTGCAAACTCGTGTACACCAATTGGAATTTCGCATCAGGGTTCTTCCTCTTAGAGTCAATAATTGTATGCCAACCAAGGAGGTTCTTTAGTGCTTTCCAAGGTTCTGCGTAGATAGCTAGGGTCTGGAGTATTGGTTTTTGTGGGTACACCTCTGATAAACCCACCCGAGATTAACTCGGTCACTTTTCAAGAATAAATTTTGCTCGAGGACTAGCAAATAATAAGTTTGGGGGTATTTGATAGACGCATTTATGTGTCTATTTTGTTCTCAATATTCTGTATTGTTAGACTCGATTAAGTACTTATTGTGTTATTTTGTGTTTTTGTAGATGTTTTTAGAGAAATAAGCCTTTGCGGCGATATGAGCTCAAAAAAATGATGATTTACACCCCGGAGAAAAGTACTAAAGGCACCCCAGAAATGCACCGGAAGCGTCCCAGAAATGTACCGGAGGAACCCAGAAAAATTACTATTTCCACCCCAAAATTACTATTTCCACCCCAATTGCTAAAGGGACACCCGTACAGGATTAGGGGGAGGACACTTTTCTTCTCATAATTCAAATTTCATTTTTGGCGGGAAAATATATTCTCTCTCTGGCAGATTTTCAATCAACAAAATGAAGGTGTTGTGGTGCGATTCAATGGCTAAAAATTGGTAGGAAGATGTGATATAGCTTAAGGAATACAGTATGGGTGTCAGAATCGATCGAATTTGGCTAGAATCGGCTAAACAAGTCATCATCAGAGAACATGGCAGTCACGGGTTTGAGAGGATTTTTTGAGGGATTCGGACGTGTTATGATGATGCATGGAGGACTCTAGCACACTTTTGGACCGTGTAGAAGCTAAATAAGGGAGTATCAGAGGCTGTTTACGCGTGGAGAATCATTTCAGGGAAGAAAATATTCGGAAAATATTTTCTTTAAACACCGAGTAGTTGGCTTTTGGTTTTTCATGATTCGAGCAAAATTTGAGAAAATATGAAGGAATCATGAATTTTTCTCAAACCAAGGAGTTTCATGAATTGAGGAAAATAATAATTATAAAAGACTAGGATTGCAAGGTGTGGGACTGGCCATGGCTAGGGCATGGATGGACGGCTATGTTGCTCGGTCCCGCACACCTTTCCCTAATTTTATATTATTATTTTCGTGAAACCGTGATATTATGGAGAATCCATGAGTTTTCATTGAAACGAAGAAGTTTCATGAGTTTAGGGAATAATAATTATAAAAAGCTAGGGATTGTGAGGTGTGGGACCGGACACGGCCTGGACATGGCCGGACGGCTAGGTTGCGTGGTCCCGCACACCTTTCTCTATTTTATAATATTATTTTTTATGAATCCATGAAGTTATGGAGAACTCATGAGTTTTGCACAAACAAGGAAAGTTGCTAAATTGAAGGAGTTTTTCATGAGTTCATGAAAATAACAAAATAGGGCAAAATAATAGAAGAGGCATGGGACCGTCCACGGCTAGGGCATGGTCGGACGGCCGGTGGGCCCGGCCCCTAGGCGCCTCTTATTACTTTATTATTATTTGTTGTTTTCTCTAGTTTTCCGTGGGATTCCTCATCTGTCCACATTTTTTGGATGCTCGTTTGTGCATCCGGGTTCTCAGTCGTGCATCATTGTCGAGTACACTTGCACCATTTCTCTGGGGCTTACTCAGTGATGGTCCAGATGCCCGGTTATTAAGTATTTATTACTAATTCATAAAATTCAGTGGAGAATAATTCATGAAATGGAGTAATAAAATAAGTAGTTATTTATTATCAATTCATAGGATCAGCTATGGATTCGACCATGGACTCGGAATAATAAAACAGGCATTACCATTCCATGGGATCGTGGATTCGACCATAGAATCGAAGTAATAAAATTACCTATTACCATTCAATGAGATTCGTGAAATCGGAGTAATGAGATAATATAGTTGTTTATTGTCATTCTATGAGATCAAGCCGTGGATTCGATCATAGAATCAGAATAATTTTTATTGGCATTCCATGGGATCAGGCCATGGATTCGACCATGAAATCAGAGCAATGGTTATTGCTATTCCATGAGATCAGGCCGTGGATTCGACCATGGAATAGGAGCAATATAGATTATTCTGGGAATTCAGTGGTAAATGTCACGGCATAATTAATCTATTGTAGGAAAGATATTAGCCAGTTAAGGCGTCATATCCATCCAAAGGGTGCATAGTCAGGGAGTCACAAGTGTTGCTTACGACATGAAGGCGTTGGTGCTCTCAATCTACGGAGAACCGCCTGAATCTATACACGGTCTCTCCACATAGTCAGAGAACGGTGAGTGTCACCGACGTCCTGAAGGCGTCCGCCGCCCAACTATTCTTCTATGTGGAGGTGGGTCTCTCTCCTGTAGTCAGGGAACAAGGAGTGTCACCGACGTCCTGAAGGCGTTAAGTTCTCAATCTACGGAGAACCGCCCAATTATGTTATTCTGCATAGAGGTCATGATGAAATGCCAGGGATCGAATCGCTCAGCTAGTGGGGCTTTTCGAAAACATATTCATCATGGCTTCGTAAAATATGAATCGTTGTATGCCTGAAAGCCGTGTCAAAAACATGCCTCATGATTTTACGGTTTTGCCCTTTGTTGAAAATCCACCATCAATAGCGGAATATTCAAAGATTCATTATATATTTCCTTAATAAATGCATAATGATATCATAGACTTAATCTTTGCAATTCCAAATTTTATTCTATTTTCCATCACTGTTTGCATAATGACACAATAGACTTAACTTTTGACATATGTGGGCCAATCACAGTTCACGGACGCAAACACATATCCCATAACAATTTTGGCAATATATAAAACCAATAAAGATTAATACTGCAAAATCATCTTCCAAACTAACTTTAGAATTTAAAAAAATAAATCTAAAAACATTGCAAGATGAAAATTGTTGACAATAGCAATGTGTAATCACTATAGGCTATTCCAAACCGTAGTTATCCTTCCTAAAACACAAGAATAAATTCTCATAAGAAGTTTCCTAGACATAATAAACCAACGAGAGAAAAAGAATTCAATCATCGTCTTCGTCATCGAAAACCATCCAAGAGGCTTGAACAATATCCATATCTTCCTTGATTTCGGGAAACTTAATGCCAATTACTCGTAATTGTTCTTGCACACATTTTTCCTTGGAATTGATTTTACACACACCCTTGTGAATTTGGTGAAGAAGACTCAAGGTGGTAGGATCACAAGAACCGTCAAGGGAATCACATCTTTGTCGTTTGCAAGCATTCTCCGTCATACGTTTGAAAGTACAAGGACGAACAAGTTTAGGAGTTCTAATGGAGTTTCCAATAGGAGCAATAGAATATGCTCGACAAATTTTCTCAATTAAGCAAGGAAATCCTAACTTCTTGTTGGATGATGTCATTGAGAGCATTTGAGGAATGATAAATCCACAAATATCAAGACTTCGAGAACCCAATTCAAGGAAATAGACTAACTCCGCAAACTCACGACTCCACCGAGAGTTCTCAATTTTGGAGGGACAAAGATTAGATATACCAAGTCTTCCGAAAGATATCAAGGAAAGACTAAGAAGATGATTAGTAGGAAATTTCCCTTCAATACAATCAACACTCTTGCCTCAAAGATCATTAGAAATGGTTTCATAAGATGATCTTTATTCCCTTGGTCTAGGAAGACGAAAAATACCCAAAAGAATTTTGGTAATCCTTGATATTAATTATCTATTAACAAGAATCCTTTCTCTATTTATGATGGTCTTGAATTCCATGTCATCAAGATCAACATCATGGATGTTAGCATAGAAGATTCTTGTTATAGTGTCAAAACCTTCACAAAGACCATTAAAGATATTTCCAAGATTAAATTTCTCAAAAGAAACCAAATCTTCTTTATGACCACTAACCATATCTAATTTCTTTTCTAGAATGAAATCACTAGAAGAAATCGTTTCAAAGATCTTACTACTAGAATTATTGACAAATTTAATTCTAATAGAATCTTGATTTTTTAAGTAAAATCATGCTAGAAGAGGATGAATACAAGTCCCATGAGATCTAAAAAATAAGATCAAAAAGAAGGAAGAAACTTATTTGAAAAACTTGTTGAGGATGAAAAAAACCGTTGCTTCCATTGGACCTCCAAGAACAATTTTTAATGGATTGAAAACGCGAACCCTAGAAGAGACTTAGTTCACGTACACGGAAAAGGGAAGAAAGAAGAAGGGTACGCGTACAACAAATCTTATATACCCATTGATGGGCTTGGACCCGTTCATGTACCGCGACCCACAGAAGGAAGGTAGGATTTCTAAAAAACGTTCACCAACCAAGGTTCGCACACTGTGAAGAAAAATCAACATAGTGCAGAAAAAGGATAGTAGAAAAACCACCACTTTATTTAACCTCGGGTGGACAGAAAAAAATCTGTCGAACGAGTTTTTCTTCAAGGAGAAATAAATTTCAAAAATAAAACAAATCAGACTGTTACTTGCCCCATTCCAAGTTATATACAAATGGGGTGACTCCAATCTTGTTACCAAGAGGCAAGATGAGCAGAGGAATCCTCATGCATCTTCTCCGGTCGATATTTGTGAAATGTACCAGAAGTATAATCATACTAATGATGACACTTAGGATTATTTTAAAATTTTAACTTCTTATGATTAAAAGAAGGATTTTTCCAATGGCTGGAACTTGCAACACCGCCTGTAAAAATATTTTATCGATTTTGACCGAGTTGTTACCAAAACTCGAATGTGTGCCAAGAATGACAGAATTAGGATTTTTTCCAGCACAAACCTTTTCCTTAATCAAGACAAGTCGTTTCAGAGATTTGAAAACGTTTTCAAAAGCCATAAATAGATCTTTGTCAATTGATCCATCTCGATAGTATTCCTCAAAAAGATTAATAAGAAGTCTAGTGAGGTTCCATATCCTTGAGATTTTATTCACACGTTTCCTGCAACGAATCTTTTTAAAGGAATCTTTAATTTTTCCTTTAGATTGTCTTCTATCATCTAGGATTTCTAACGTCTTAGATTATGTGAGATTATCTTGAGAGGCCAGCACTCTAGACAAGAATAAACTCTGAACAATCTTTGAAGATTTCTGGTATGTGCCACGGATGCCCAGAACAAGTTTCCCAAGGAGGTTTCCCATAGGGACAGTCTTTGTGAACAATCAAATACAAACCTATTAGGTTTATCGTGTTTGCCCGCTCTGATACCAATTGAAAAAGCGGGGGTCTAACAACCACACCCAATAATTCGTTTAGGAAATTTGTATGGACTAACTCCAATATATTTCCAAGAGAATCAACTAGATAGTCAGACTCAATCAAGGAAAATACATCCAAGAGTTATATCTCAATTTCTCAAATCAATCTGCAATCGAACAGATAGAAATCTGTGAGACGGATTAATATGAGAAATAACTTGGATGGTACCAAAGACCAATATCCAACCGTCAATCAATTTATATCAACAACCAAAGGTTAGATTATCTAATTGATTAAACTACGCACAACCTGTATTATTTTAATTATAAAGATAAACAATATAATGTGGAAACTGAAATAACACAGACACCAGAAATTTTGTTAACGGGGAAACCGCAAATGCAGAAAAACCCCGGGACCTAGTCCAGATTTCAACACCACATTGCATTAAGTCGTTACAGACTCTAGCCTACTACCAATTAACTTCGTACTGGAATGTAGTTGAGCCCTAACCAATCTCACACTGATTAAGGTACAGTCGCGTTCCTTATGCCTCTTGAACCACACCGGATTCTGCGTACTTGATTCCCTTAGCTGATCTCACCCACACTAAGAGTTGCTACGATCCAAAGTCGAAGACCTAATAAACAAATCTGTCTCACACAGAAAATTCTATTGAATAGATAAATCTGTCTCCCACAGAAATACCTACGAGTTTTTGTTCCTTCTTTTGATAAATCAAGGTGAATAGGAACCAATTGATACACCGATCTAATCTTCCCGTAGAACAACCTAGTAATATCAATCACCTCACAATAATCTTAATCATATGGAAGCGAAATAATTGTGGAATCACAAACGATGAGACGAAGATGTTTGTGTCAACTTTTTATCTTACCTATCGGAGATTAAATCTCTGTAGAACACGCAACTACAGAGAAAATAGTTGGGTCTGGCTTAAAAAACCCAATGAAGTTTTCAAGTCTTTAACCTATAATGGTTTTAGGAAAAACCTAGGTTAACGGAGAATCGACTCTAGTCGCAACCAGTATCACACATGAGGTGTGGGGATTAGGTTTCCAAGTTGCTAGAGTTCTCCCTTATATAGTCTCCAAATCAGGGTTTCCAATCAATGTTACCTTGGTAACAAAGCATTCAATTTTCACCGTTAGATGAAAACCTGATTAAATTCAAGCTAATATCTTTCAACTGTTAGATCGAACTTAGCTTGTTATACACAAACGAAATGTGACTTCATTTAGGTATGAGTAGTCGTACCCAAAGGTGTGCACATGGTTGGATCAACAATAGTTAACCGAAGTTAGCCATATGAACACTTTCATATCAACCTTGTTCATCTTAATCACAACTAGTTCAAATGACACAAATGAAACTAGTTATGGAGTTGTTCAATTGTTTATATTCTCATAGAAGTATACAAGTGTTTTGGGGTAAAAACTGATTCTGCTAGTTTTGGTAAATTTGGATGTGCCACCGAGAAACGAATCTAAATCCTAAACAAATGCACTGCACGGGAGTACTTTAGGTTCGAGAGATCAATCAGTACAATTCTGGCCTAAACCAAAAAATGGTCGTTCCAGTCTTACTTCGGTCACAAAATGAAGGAGAAGGGTTGATATTAGGGAGGGAAGCGAAGAAGGTGTTGAGAACAGAATGGTTAACTCTGAAGGTGTGGCTATTTTATGATGTGTATCACAATATGGAACTGGCTTGTGGAATGGAAGCTATCAGTTCTTGGTATTTTTCTGGATACTTATGTTGTTAACCAAAACTCCGTTGTTGGTTGAAATAGGTTGAAAACCTATTTATATGGTCATAGTTGCAGCACCCCGATCTCATAGGAAATGGGAGTAGTTGAGTGACGGAGAAGTGGGGATCGTGTAAAAATGTTTAAAACCATGTCTTGCTATGAGAGAAGACGGGTTAGTTTACACCCACTACTTCTCTGTTACCACTAATTGTCCACTTTTCCTGACAATTTCTTATAATGGGTGTGTTGCCCACCGCACGCTGTAAACCGCCAGACCAATACCCTGATGAACATCCCCCAGTTTGTGACATGTTTGATGTCTCGAGTATTTTTATGAAAAAAATATGCAGCAGGTTGCTGAGTGGGTCTTGTGTGCAAGACCAGCGAGCCAAGTCATGAGACTTGCCGCAAAGAATAGCATATGACGCTATTAGGTTAAATAACTGAGTTACTTGTGAAGCCGATATTCTAAAATATCGTATGTATCCGATGCATGTAAATCATCGCTTTTAAGCAAGCAACTCAAGATAATCGATGCATGTGAAGCATCATTGTATAAAGCTTGCTTAAATCAGTCACAGAGCTTAATGTCTTAAAAGGAGCGCAACCGGCCATTTTCAGGAAGCTGCCAGGAACCATTCACGCGTGCGAAAGATAGGCCGGTCGGTCCCTATAGTACAGTGAGGGCTGGCGACTATGATGACATCCTATTGGTCGCCTTAGATTTAATCTAGGCCGGTCAATTCGGGTGGCGAATTTGGACGGCCAAGATAATGGTTTGTGTGAGAGGTATGAAATCATCAAGGAAAACTGAGTTTTATTTGTTGCCTAGGAAGTCTTCTTTTTGATTAGTTGGAAGAATAACTAGTGCTTTGAATAGCGATGATTGTGACTACACATAGCTATTATTTTCATCTTCTTGTTTTTTGGTTTTTTGGTTTAAAATTCTAAAACTATTTGGAGGATGATGTTTTGCAATATTGTCGATTTTGGTATATTGCAACTTGTTATGGGATATTTTTGTTTACATCCGTGAACTTTGTTGTCCCATATTTTTGTCAAAAATAAAGTCGTTCATGATCGGTATTCATGTATTGGTTTAAGAATGAATAGACTTTTGACATATACAAAAGTTAAGCCTATATTGTCAACCCTTGACGGAAGATAGGTTAAAATCTTTTGTATACAAGGATTATTGCTATTGTATATGCTTGTGCAAACGAATGAATCCTTGTGTATTCCACGGTATAGATCTTCATTGATCCATCTTTTTGTATTACCGTGAGGCTCCGTGATGTGTCTTATGTTGAGCACGATAAAACTAAGTTGATTATTTTTGATTAGCTTGGTCGGTTGTTCCGTGAGGTACGTTATGTTGAGCATTTAGAACTAAATTAATGATCTTGTTTGATTATGTAGTTATTGCTCCGTAAGTTCTCTTATGTCGAGCAAAAAAAATTACAATTAAATTGATTACATTTGTGATTAGTTTGATTGTGTATTTCAATTAGATTAATTATGGGATCTCTTGTAATTAATCTAGTTGAGTTTTCATATATTCCATGAGTTTTTCTTGTGTTGAGTATATGAACAACTATCTTAATCATTTTCTAATGGTTATGTTAGTCGTTGCTCCGTAAGTTTACTTATGTTGAGCACAATGAATTAAATTGATCACTTTTGTGGTTGATTTGATTATGTATTCCAATTAGATTATTCATGGGTTTACTTATGAATAATTTGGATATAAAAATCATTCTCATTGTTTTGGTGTCCAATAAAGTCCTTCGTTTCTCTTGAAATTAAGGTCGCTCGTTTTTGTTCCCTTGGGAATGACATCTAATGGGGGAGAGTTCTTTTGAACTTGTGCTTAATGGTCATATATTGAGGGGTGTGCGGCTGTGGAATTTTAAAGGGGTTATCTTGTATCTTTAAACTCCTTGATGAATGTTGTTAGCTTCGGCTATAAGATTGCATCTAAATAAGATGATGTGTATTTCTTTCTCTCAGTCATGAAATGTCTCTTATGGAATTTCATTATGATCTCGGTTTTGTACCTTTGCCAATTTTATTGACAAAAAGGGGGAGAATTAATATGTAGTTCACACTACAAATACATATAGTTTTCGGATTATTGTGTAAGGGGGAGTCGTTTTCATGTGAGATGGAGTATTGACTAAGAGGGAGTGATACGTATCACCATAGTATTATTGTTGAAGTTGTGATACAATTGTACTTTGACACTATATAATAAAACTATGACATTGTATAACAATGATCGAGACTGATGCTTTCTCATTGTTATAGCTACGGATCTTCAACAACGGTGATGCTAAACTTACAACCTTTGGGATCATTGGAGTACTTGGAAGTGACGAAGATTTCGAGGAATGTTGAAGATTAGACATGTGGAATAGGATATACTAAAGTTTCATTATCTTTTTTGTATTCCATATGTATTGATAGTTTTGTCACTAAAATTGACAAAGGGGGAGATTGTTAGAGCACTGCTCGGTCAAACTCGCATGCGTTGCTATCTAAAGCATGTTTGTCAATGTTAGTGATCAAAACTATAAGTCTTGATTTCTAGTCTCTTATAGCTAAGTCTCGGACTAGGATAGTAAGTGTAGTTGAGCTCAAGGACTTCATGGCGATTCATCATACAAGTAGAAGATCTACTCAAGGAACCGGTGGAACTTCTCGAAAAAAAGGTATGTGGAGACTTGAACTTATCTGTCACTCAAAAGTCTATCTATTATGTTTCCT